>NW_023396499.1:310273-610273 GCF_011125445.2 Fundulus heteroclitus
AGGTTTAGGTTTGATTTTACAAAGACATCAGACCCATAAACAGAGTATTTGTATGTAGATCTTCACCAACAGCTTCCTGTTCATTTTACACCAAAGACAGACACATAATTGGCTTTTAAACCGTTGGTTGTTATGAAAAAATAACCCTGACTTATAATAATATATTTAACTTACCCAGCAGACACAGTAAGGGTGTTTTCATCGTCATCTTGAAACAATCCTTTAAACCTGCAATGGATTGGTTTCCTCTGTAATGAGCCTTTTATCTTTGTCTGTAAACACCTCTGTTTTGTGGTTTCCTCTACTCTGGCACCTATGCACATCCATGTCTGTCTAGCTTCACATGGGGTACATAAAGCAGAGAGATTCCAACATAAAAGCGTTAATACAATACCAACAGATACTTTGCCTGGAAAGATGCATACACTGATTAGAAAGTAATTAGTGGATTTGTGTGTCCATCATGGTCAGCAGGCCAGAGTTAATCCAGAACCAGCACATGAACACATGGATTGAAGGTTGCAAAACTCAGACTGTGTGCGTGAGAGTTGGGTAGCTAGGAGGAAGTGGCTCAGTTTTGATTAAGCAGGTCTCTGCAGTATTTTCTGCTGCAACAGAGGCTGTGGTTGGAAACCTGCTTCTGCAGTGGCAGCTGTTTCTGTACAAATTTGATTTTCTGTTTGGTTCTTTGTTGTTTTATTTTTGCTCTCCCCCTTCATGTGCTTTTAGTGTGGCTATAGCTGCTCCTAATGTAGAAATATTTTAAATAATTTTTTTGCCTCACAATGATAATTTCTGACAGTAAGTCTCTCGATTTTCACTCTTTTTTCTCTTTCTTTAAGAAAACAAAGGAAATGATAATACAGCCTCAGCTGTTCTGATGAACACTGAGTTTGACCAACATCAGCTGGCGCCTCAGTTCAGACCAGAACTGGACTGATCTGCAGGGACCATTAACTTTCTAGACCAACTTTACATGAAAGTGGAGGACAAGCAGCTTCTGACTGATGCTCAGCTGCTGCAGGTCTGTCTGGGTGATAAACAGTAAGTGGCGCTGTAACATTGTTTGTCTCAGAAAAAAAGAAGTAACAACCAGACTTATTTACTTTTTAAGGGCTGGGCTTCATACGGATATCCTCAATCACAGCACCCAGCTCCTCTTCCTTGGCCTTTCATGAAGTCAACAGAAAGAACTCTATTGTGGGGAGGAAAAGAGCTTCGGTCTGCTGTTGTGATTGAGCTCCTTGTCTTAGTCAAGGCCCCCCAGCTCACCAGAGGCCCCGGCCCGGGCCAAACACCCGGGCGTACACCGGCCCAGACTCCAAGACGACCAAGTCGGATCCACTAGGTGCCGCACTCCAAGATTAATATGATCCAGCAAAAGATCTCTATACTCATTGATACTGAGATTTTCCTTACTTTTCCAATTCATGAGGATAGTTTTCTTTGCGATGCATAAGGCAGTGAAAACCCTGCAAACTACTGTTTCATCCGGAGAGCTTTCCTCTAAGTTACCCAGCAAGCAAACTGATCGGGAAAGTGAAATTTTACAACTTAGGCACTTTGATAAGTCCTTACATATCTGTAACTAAAACCTCTGAACAGGTGTGCATAACCATAACGCATGAATATAATTATCAGGATGATTGCCAGTGCACTGTGGACAGATATTAGATTGTGCAAAACCCATCTTGAACCATCTGTGTCCTGTATAGTGTACTCTGTGAAGGATTTTGTATTGTATTAGTTGTAAGTTGGTGTTTCTAGTCATTTTGAAAGTTCTTAGACATATCTGAGCCCAGATGTTTTGTTCAAAGCTGACTGATAAATCCTCCTCCCATTTCATAGTAGTAAAATATATTGAGTCATCTAGCTTAGTCAGTGTCCTGTTTGATTTAGACAGCAGTTTTATGTTGATTCAGCCATACCAGGGGCACGACGGTCGGAAACTTCTTCCAGCATGGGGTGGATAGGAAGTCAACAGGAGTAGCTCTACTCAGCCATACCAGGGGTGCAGACACTTATTCTCTGAAGCAAAGAGAGCCTCAGCCATTGTTTGACAGAGCTCCAGCAGGGGGGGCATAATTCCAGCTTTCTTACCCAGCGAGAGGCACTCTTCCTGGGGAGAGGTCTCTGACTGAGACCCCCCCCCCCAGCCTGGAATTGGGAGATTGAAAGTTTTTTTTCCAATTTCACAATAGGAGTCTGGAAGGTATATTTGCAAACAGTTAAAATAATAAATTTAACAATGTATTATAAAAAGTGGCATTTTTTTAGGTGCAAAATGTACATATCGCTGTAGCTGACGTACATATAAAGTGTACATATCGCTGTAGCTGACGTACATATAAAATGTACATATCACGGTACGTGACGTACATATAAAGTGTACATATCGCTCTAGCTGACGTACATATAAATTGTACATATTGCGGTAGCTGACGTACATATAAAAGTCTGGAAGCTATATTTGCAAACGGTTTTAATAATAATTTTAACAATATATTATAAAAAGTGGCACTTTTTTGAGGACCTATCGTAAGGAGGGTGGGAACTATGGTATGCTGGCTTGTGCCTATGGTAAGGCAGGTGGGACCTATGGTATGGTGGCTGGTGCCTATGGTATAGTGGCTGGTTTCTTTGGTAAGGCAGACTTCCAGAAGGGGGGCTCCAGTCAAGCACTCTGACCCAGCAAGAGGCACTTTCTTGGGGGAGAGGTCTCTGACTGAGACCCTCCCAGCCTGGAGGTGGGAGATTGAAAGTTATTTTTCTAATTTCACATTAGGAGTCTGGAAGCTATATTTGCAAACGGTTTTAATAATAATTTTATCATTATATTATAATAAGTGGCATTTTTTCTGAGGTAAAAAATGTTAATATCACTGTAGGTGACGTACATATAAAGTGTACATATCGCTGTAGCTGACATACATATAAAGTGTACATATCACGGTAGCTGACGTACATATAAAATTTAAATATCGCGGTAGGTGACGTACATATAAAATGTACATATCGCGGTAGGTGATGTACATATAAAGTGTACATATCGCTGTAGCTGACATACAAATAAAGTGTACATATCGCGGTAGCTGACGTACATATAAAATTTAAATATCGCGGTAGGTGACGTACATATAAAGTGTACATATCGCGGTAGGTGATGTACATATAAAGTGTACATATCGCGGTAGGTGACGTACATATAAAGTGTACATATCGCGGTAGCTGAAGTACATATAAAATGTACATATCACGGTAGCTGACATACATATAAAATGTACAGATCACGGTAGGTGACGTACATATAAAGTGTACATATCGCTGTAGCTGACGTACATATAAAGTGTACATATCGCTGTAGCTGACGTACATATAAAATGTACATATCACGGTACGTGACGTACATATAAAGTGTACATATCGCTCTAGCTGACGTACATATAAATTGTACATATTGCGGTAGCTGACGTACATATAAAAGTCTGGAAGCTATATTTGCAAACGGTTTTAATAATAATTTTAACAATATATTATAAAAAGTGGCACTTTTTTGAGGACCTATCGTAAGGAGGGTGGGAACTATGGTATGCTGGCTTGTGCCTATGGTAAGGCAGGTGGGACCTATGGTATGGTGGCTGGTGCCTATGGTATAGTGGCTGGTTTCTTTGGTAAGGCAGACTTCCAGAAGGGGGGCTCCAGTCAAGCACTCTGACCCAGCAAGAGGCACTTTCTTGGGGGAGAGGTCTCTGACTGAGACCCTCCCAGCCTGGAGGTGGGAGATTGAAAGTTATTTTTCTAATTTCACATTAGGAGTCTGGAAGCTATATTTGCAAACGGTTTTAATAATAATTTTATCATTATATTATAATAAGTGGCATTTTTTCTGAGGTAAAAAATGTTAATATCACGGTAGGTGACGTACATATAAAGTGTACATATCGCTGTAGCTGACGTACATATAAAGTGTACATATCGCTGTAGCTGACGTACATATAAAATGTACATATCACGGTACGTGACGTACATATAAAGTGTACATATCGCTCTAGCTGACGTACATATAAAATGTACATATTGCGGTAGCTGACGTACATATAAAAGTCTGGAAGCTATATTTGCAAACGGTTTTAATAATAATTTTAACAATATATTATAAAAAGTGGCACTTTTTTGAGGACCTATCGTAAGGAGGGTGGGAACTATGGTATGGTGGCTTGTGCCTATGGTAAGGCAGGTGGGACCTATGGTATGGTGGCTGGTGCCTATGGTATAGTGGCTGGTTTCTATGGTAAGGCAGACTTCCAGAAGGGGGGCTCCAGTCAAGCACTCTGACCCAGCAAGAGGCACTTTCTTGGGGGAGAGGTCTCTGACTGAGACCCTCCCAGCCTGGAGGTGGGAGATTGAAAGTTATTTTTCTAATTTCACATTAGGAGTCTGGAAGCTATATTTGCAAACGGTTTTAATAATAATTTTATCATTATATTATAATAAGTGGCATTTTTTCTGAGGTAAAAAATGTTAATATCACTGTAGGTGACGTACATATAAAGTGTACATATCACAGTAGGTGACATACATATAAAGTGTACATATCGTGGTAGGTGACGTACATATAAAGTGTACATATCGCGGTAGCTGACGTACATATAAAATGTACATATCGCGGTAGGTGACGTACATATAAGTGTACATATCGCTGTAGCTGACATACAAATAAAGTGTACATATCGCGGTAGCGGACGTACATATAAAATTTAAATATCGCGGTAGGTGACGTACATATAAAGTGTACATATCGCGGTAGGTGATGTACATATAAAGTGTACATATTGCGGTAGGTGACGTACATATAAAGTGTACATATTGCGGTAGCTGAAGTACATATAAAATGTACATATCACGGTAGCTGACGTACATATAAAGTCTACATATCGCTGTAGCTGACGTACATATAAAGTGTACATATCACTCTAGCTGACATACATATAAAATGTACATATCACGGTAGGTGATGTACATATAAAGTGTACATATCGCTGTAGCTGACGTACATATAAAGTGTACATATCGCTGTAGCTGACGTACATATAAAATGTACATATCACGGTACGTGATGTACATATAAAGTGTACATATCGCTCTAGCTGACGTACATATAAAATGTACATATTGCGGTAGCTGACGTACATATAAAAGTCTGGAAGCTATATTTGCAAACGGTTTTAATAATAATTTTAACATTATATTATAAAAAGTGGCATTTTTTTGAGGACCTATAGTAAGGAGGGTGGGAACTATGGTATGCTGGCTTGTGCCTATGGTAAGGCAGGTGGGACCTATGGTATGGTGGCTGGTGCCTATGGTATAGTGGCTGGTGCCTATGGTAAGGCAGACTTCCAGAAGGGGGGCTCCAGTCAAGCACTCTGACCCAGCAATTTTATCATTATATTTTAATAAGTGGCATTTTTTCTGAGGTGAAAAATGTACCTATCACTCTAGGTGACGTACATATAAAGTGTACATATTGCAGTAGGAGATGTACATATAAAGTGGACATATCGCGGTAGCTGACGTACATATAAAGTGTACATATCGCGGTAGCTGACGTACATATAAAGTGTACATATCGTGGTAGCTGACGTACATATAAAAGTCTGGAAGCTATATTTGCAAACGGTTTTAATAATAATTTTATCATTATATTATAATAAGTGGCATTTTTTCTGAGGTGAAAAATGTACATATCACTGTAGGTGACGTACATATAAAGTGTACATATCGCGGTAGCTGACGTACATATAAAAGTCTGGAAGCTATATTTGCAAACGGTTTTAATAATAATTTTAACATTATATTATAAAAAGTGGCATTTTTTTGCGGACCTATCGTAAGGAGCGTGGGAACTATGGTATGGTGGCTGGTGCCTATGGTAAGGCAGGCGGGACCTATGGTATGGTGGCTGGTGCCTATGGTAATTCAGAATTCCGGAAGGGGGGCTCCAGTCAAGCACTCTGACCCAGCAAGAGGGACTTTCTTGGGGGAGAGGTCTCTGACTGAGACCCTCCCAGCCTGGAGATGGGAGATTGAAAGTTATTTTTCTAATTTCACATTATGAGTCTGGAAGCTATATTTGCAAATGGTTTTAATAATAATTTTAACATTACATTATAATAAGTCGCATTTTTTCTGAGGTGAAAAATGTACATATCACTGTAGGTGACATACTATAAAGTGTACATATTGCAGTAGGAGATGTACATATAAAGTGTACATATAAATGTTGTAGACAGCAGCAGACTATAGCAGCAGTTCTTGAAGGTGACCTTGTAGTGCAGCTCTGCAGCTTGTCATGTTGCTTAAAGTGACTAAACAGCTTGATGGTAGAAATCTTTCTCCACCTTTAACAGGATCCTGAGGAAAGTTCTGGAGGATTGTTGCTGTTCTGCTCCAGAACAGCAACAATCCTCTGATCCAGAAGCTGTTCTCTGAAAGCCAGGAGTCTATCTTGGTGCTGGCCAGGAGCAGATCACATGATGCTGCTCTACATATCTGATATCTGACTACTGGGGACTGAAATAGACTTTATTCTGCATTGATTTCAGCATCTTTACCTGAAATCAGCTGATTGGTAAATGACTGGAATGACATGGAGACTGATTTTAAACAGAGTCACTGCCAGCCCTAATTTATCTTCTGATTCTCCACATTTGTTTCTATGTCTTCAATAATAAATAAATGTCTTAGAGCACATCAGTAGAACTGTAATAATAGATGATTTTAGCAGCAGCAAAGCAGCATCTGATGCTTCTTGAACTAAATCAAAGCAGCTGGATGACGTTCTACATTTCTGTTGGGCTTTCTGGAAGAAAACTGTCAAATTGTTCAGTTCTAGGATGGTTCTGTCAGAAATGAAAACCAGGATTCATTGAAGTCTTTCTGTCCATCTCCATCATCTAACATCTGATCTGTTTCTCTCTTCCATCAACAACCAGGAAGCTGCAGGAGCTTCTGATCCACAGACAGACTCACCTGGTTTAACTATCAGGTTAATGATGCAGATGGGCTCAGTGTCCAGATGAGATCTCTTCCTGTGATTATTTCCTCTCTGAACGACTCGACACTCATAGCTTCCTGTATCATCAGTTGTCACGTCCTTCAGAACCAAAGACACGTCTCTATTCTTCACGTCCAGCAGATCCACCTGGTTCCTAAAGGATGGAGACTGACCCTCTGGATCAAACTGATTGTCCCTGTACACAAGAACATAATGATCTGACTCCAGATCAGTTCTCCTCCACTCTACAACTATAACATCTTTGTTCTCAGCTGCTCTACATGTCAGAGTGACATTGTCTCCTGGTTCTGCTGTGATGTTTCTCTGACCTGCAGGAGAGAAAACAACACAGAGCAGAGAAGTTAGAGAGGAGCTCTGATTATTCACAATAACTGTTCATTTAATGTCTAACACATTTACTATATGTATAGATGGCTGCATGAAGGTTTTCTGTGTCTGTCAGCGTAGTGTTCAGAGCATGGAGGCGCTTCCAAGAGACAGGCGGTACATCAGGAGACGTGGATGAGGCCGTAGGACAAGCGTGTCAAACTAATTTCTATATGGGGCCACTTTGGCATCATGAAATTATTAAAAGGGCCGATTGCTCCTGTATAGATGATGCTTTCGATTTGATCATTTAATTTTAGTTCACATTGAAACATGAAAAAATGCACAGTAACATAAAAGTAGCACATTAGGCCCTATTTATCTGTAAAAAAGTTGATATTGGTGTGAGTTACAGTTTAAAATCATCATTCTGCATCACTTCTCTTTCTGGACATTTCTGGGTTGTTTTCATGTGTTGTGGGAAAACTGCCATCTAGTGGCAGGATGCTCTTATTGCACAGTTAAAAAAATCAACATTCTCTACAGGAGGCTCAGTTTTAGCCACTTTATACACTTTAAAAGGATATATGCCTCTAATTTATGACATGATATTACTCTTGAGTTTGACACGTGTGCCGTAGGAGGACAACAAGCCTGCAGCAGGACATCTACCTCCACCTTTGAGCAAGGAGGAAGAGGAGGGGCACTGGCAGAGCCCTGCAGGATGACCTCCAGTAGCCACAAATGTGCATGTGTCTGCTCAAAGGATCAGAAACAGACTCCATGAGAGTATGAAGACCTGATGTCCACAGATGGGGGTTCTGCTTACAGCCCAACACGGTGCAGGATGTTTACCAGAGAACACCAAGATTAAATTCTCCACTGATGCCCTGAGGTCTTCACAGATGAAAGCAGGTTCACACTGAGCGCATGAGACAGACGTGACAGAGTCTGGAGACGCCGTGGAGAACGCTCTGCTGCTGCAACATCCTCCAGCAGGACCAGTTTGGCAGTTGTTCAGTCATGGCGTGTGTGGGGGGCATTTCCTTGGGAGCCTACAACCTCCATGTGCTGCCAGAGGTATTCTGACTGCCATCAGGTGCAGAGATGAGATCCTCAGACTCATTGTGAGACCATCTGCTGGTGAGGTTGGTCCTGGTTCCTCCTAATGCAGACACGGTAGACCTCATGGAGTGTGTCAGCAGTTCCTTCCAGATGAAGACATTGATGCTATGGACCGGCCTCCTGTTCCCCAGACCTGAATCCAGCTGAGCAATTCTGGGACATCATGTCTCCATCCACCAATGCCACAGACTGTCCAGGTGAATGTTAGTCCAGGTCTGGGAGGAGATCCTTAGGAGACCATCCTCCGCCTCATCAGGAGTTGTAGGGAGGTCCTACAGGCAGGTGGAGGCCACACACGCTGCTGAGCCTCATTCTGACTTGTCTTGAGGAATATTCACTGACGTTTAATCACCCTGTCATTTTATTTTCCACTTTTATATTGAGTATGAATCAATATCCAGATCTCCATGGTGTAATAATGTAGATTTACATTGATATTTGTTTTGTTATTTCCTTCTGTATCAGTTCCACTGTGTTAATAATAAAGTTATTCAATGAGAATATTTTATTAATTGAGATGTAGGATGTGTTATTTTAGTGTTACCTTTAATTTTGTGAGCCATGTATTTAATAAAATAACTACCAGTCTGTCAGGTGTTGTCCAGTGAATATCAGCCCAATTTAGCTTTGATATCAGGGCAAAAGGTTCCAGTTTGCTGACGTATTTGTCCGTTTTGGTCAGTAAAACATACATTGCAGTGACTTTTATTTTACAGTTTTACTTGCTTTATATCAGACTCTGTGGATGAAGAAGTTCTAGTTACTGCAGGACATTTCATACCAACCAGGTGTTGGTTTTTACCAAGGAGACATTTTCCATCAGATATTTTCTACTCCTTGTCTGCTGTAATGGAACAATAAATCTCATTCAGCTGCAGAGGAGACTCAGAGTTACAGGGTTTAAGGGTCCTGATCTCCCCTAGTTTGTAAGATTGCACCGTTTCAAGCATGAGAATAGAACCAAAACAGAACCATTTATCACAACATGGACCCGGTTCTGAAGTCCTCACCAAGACTAAGAACGTAGAGAACATGGACCCGGTTCTGAAGTCCTCACTAAGACTAAAAACATAGAGAACATGGACCCAGTTCTAAAGTCCTTCCTCTGGCTCCCTGTATCTCAGAGAATAGACTTTAAAATCCTTCTGTTAGTCTATAAATCCCTGAATGGCTTAGCACCTAAATATATCACAGACTTGTTATCAGTGTATCAACCCTCCAGACCAATCAGGTCTTCTGGCTCCAGCCTGCTCTGCAGAACCAGAACCTGGAGAAGCAGCATTTAGTTCCTATGCTCCACTGATCTGGAACAAACTCCCAGAAAACTGTAAAAGTGCTGAAAGCCTGAGTTAAACACATTTGTTTAGGATTGCATTTGACTGCTACAGTTAAACTGTTCTACTGAAACATCATTAGTTTAAATATGTAGTCCAACTAGTTTTAATATTTGCTTTTAGTTTCTATTTTCATGTTTTATTTTTTTCTATTATTTCCTACATTTTATTCCAACAGTTTTTTTACTATTGTTTATTCTGTTTTTATTTTAATGGGGAGTTTTTCTTCCCACTGTCGCTTCATGCTTGCTCAGTATGAGGGATTGCTGCAAAGCCAATGACAATGCAGACGACTCTCTCTGTAGCTCTACGCTTCTCCAGGAGTGAATGCTGCTTGTCTGGACTTTGAAGCAATCGACTGGTTTTCTTATATAGGACATTGTTTTACTAATCTGTATAATCTGATTGATTTTGACTTTGTAAAGTGCCTTGAGATGACATGTTTCATGAGTTGGAATTATAAATAAATAAAATTGAATTGAATTGAATTGAATATAGAGAAAAATATATTTTTTGCTAAAAAAATACTTTTGCCAATACTTTAAGGAGCAGATGATATTTTAAATTCTCCAACTTTTTCGTCACCATAATTAATAAAAATAAACTGATTCATCATAAACGAACAACATGGTTCCAGAATAGGTTTTATCAGATTGGATTGAGGAAAGGATGAAATAGTGAAATATAGGAATAAATTAGGGGGAAGAATCAGCAATAGATCAATTAAGAATTTTTTACAGAAAGGGAAATATTTTAAATCACAACATCTCACATCAAAATATTATCCTTTGTTATCATCTAAGATCAAACTCACCAGCAAAAACATTGAAGGTGAAAACTAGCAGAGGCAACACGAGAGATGCAGTTAGAACAGCAGCCATTTGCTTCTTCAGCTGCTTGAATAGTTTAATGCTGAGTTTAAATTGTTTGTTTAGCCAAAGGTGTTTCTAGTCGAGAGAAGTCGACGGTTAAATCGAGGCCTTGTTAGCTGCACTAGCATCCGGAAAAAGGAGGAGCGTCAGACTGACATAGTAGAAAAAATTATACCATCGGTTTCAGGCCCAACAGAGTAAAGAATGTTTAAATCAACCAACAAACTGGTGTCTGACCCAAAGTTTACCTTCTTTAAAAGTTATCAGAGATCTTTAGTCTTTAACTAGAACGTAAAGACGGTCAACGCCCGGATATCAGAGGCCAGAGCGCTTGCGTCTGTGGCCTTCATGTAAATAACGTGAGTCTGGAGAAACAAGCCTGAACTCCAGAAATATAACTGAGTTTGTTTCCTGAGTAAAGACGGTTTTCTTCATCTGTAATAAACTCATCAGCAGTAGCAGGTTTAATCTGAAGCATTTTCTCCAGGTAAACAACAAATCGGCTTCAAACTCTGACAAAAACGTCAGAGTGAAGCTGATTTACATCTTAAATGAAGCCCAGAGCAGCAGACAGGGAGTTACAGACATTAAACCAGGTAAACTGTTCAGAGTCTGAGTTATATTTATGATAAATACAGTCAGGGCCAACATTTTTCATACCCCTCCTCATCATCACCTTAACCTTGAGTTCAGGTGTTTTTATCAGTTTAACGTCAGGATTCTGGTGGAGCCGCCCTGAAATGTTCAGTTAATTCCCAGAAGAAACATTTTGGTAAAAATACAACTTTAACCTAAATCTAATAGAATGTATGATGATTTTTGGCCTAACCACAGCTGCCTCAGGGTTAAATGAGAAAGGAAACTAAAATTTAGTTGCTGAATTCCGAACTTGGATTTTAAAATGTAGAGATTTAATCACTTTGATCATCGACTAAATGTAAAATTAACCTACTTTTGCTTCCTGTTTTATCGTAAAATAGTAAAAGACACCAACCTCTGTCAGAAGAAGCTCCCAGCAGTCAGTGACTGAGTGTTGAACCATCAACTGATCAGCTGCCTTGGTTGCCTCATATAAAACCAGTTTTCCTTCCATGGGACTGGTTGTTGTATTCAGATCCCAACAGGTCCTGTCCTGAAAGCTTTTCATATTGTTTTAATATGAAGAGCTTTCCTCCTGTCAGTCCCCTGAGTAACAACAGCTTCTTGGTAGAAGATAAACAGGTTGAGGCCTCAGATCTTCAGCCTCCCAGGTTGAACCTTCAGTCAGAGCTCCAGGTCTTCTCCTCTTTAGCTAAACTTCTCTGTCCTGGATCTTGACTGAAGCCTTCTGTGAGAAACAAATCTCCCAATTCCTCTTGCATGACTCCTAATCCCCCTTTTAGTCCCTTTACATAACTGGTTCTAAATAAACTTCTTATTGGTTGACTAATCCATCCTGTTTCTGGACTCATTTCTATATTTCATTTTATTTAGCTGACTGCTAAAAAACTTTAGCATTACAGCAATTGTTTCTAAATTCCTTTTGACTCTCAACTGCTGCAGTCCAGGGGTCTAATTTCTAAGGCTTGTGTGAGCACAAAATGAGGCCTGAAATCACTTTCCACGTAAAAGTTTGGAATGTGCAATCAAAATGATTGGAGGAAATAAGAGGGATGCGGTATGCCGCTGTAGACTCAGGGCTTTGGACTCTGCTATAACCTACTAGAAACACTGGCTACAACCCAGGTGAGTCGAAATCTGAGACCACGGAGGGTGTAAGGGTACCTGTTTTAAATTACATTGTTTTAGTCTATATTGTCTTATTTGTTATTTGTCTTCAACTAACTTTCTTTCTGAATAAAATTTATATAATTATAACTATTATTAGTAATCAGTTAATTATTCCATCCTGGGTCCCCTCCTCTTCAATAAAAAACAAATGTTGGCCAAAAAGTACAAGGAGGAATGGGAACGAGTGAAAAAGGAATGACAGCAGGCTGTGGCAGTGAGTATAACCGCTGACATGTGGACATCTGTAAACATGGAGGCTTACTTGGCTCTTACCTGTCACTACATTAATGAAAACTTTCCACAAAGTTGCACTGCTGACAATAATTTGTTTGTTGTTTGTAAATCATGTACTAAAATGCCAATTTGTACTTTTTAGACAACGTTTTGGCAACATGTTGACACCGAAGTGGGCAGGCAGACCAAAAGTCCACAGCTGAAGGCATCCAGGAGGTGCAGAGATCCTTGGCAGAGGGCAATATTGCTAGGTCCCAGGATCCTATTATATACTGGAAAAAACAAAAGACAATCTATCCAAACCTTTTCCGCCTTTCATTACAGTTTCTCTACACTCCAGCCTCATCTGTGCCGTGTGAGCAGCAAACAAAAATCAATTTCAAAACGTGGGAATAACTAAAAAAAAGTCCACAAGCATCCTCATTCACAACATGTTTACATATAGGTTATTAAGTTGTGATACAGGTTCACATTATTTGTCTGTATCTAAAACATCAATTATATTTTAAATTTAAATGAAAATATGCAACATAAAATGACTTAAATTATGTTATTCTGTATACTAGGTCATCAAATCAGTGTCAATTAACTCTTTCAACTAGGTTGCTTGTAGGGATTTTTAAAGTCCAGCAGGTGTCAGTATTCAGTGACACAGTATCAGTACAGCGTGGCAACGTGTTGAAGTCGGACTAATCAAATTGCACAATAAAGAAGCTGATGGTCCATGGGACGGCTTTTTTTCTACCAAATGTGTGACACATATCCATGGCCAGTTTCATAGACATGAAAGCAAAAAGAGCGATTTGATCTGACTTTGGCTCAGATAAACAAGCAACCACAAAATACGAATCCATAATCATTAACGATGCTGGGCATGGGAGGGGTTGGAATAAGGGGGGACACAGCCATTTTCAGAAGGGTCTTAAGATCCCCCATGACACCTGTTGCCATTAAACACAAACATTATTTAACACAAAGGCTTAAACCTTTGCCTTAAATAATGCATGTGTTGTTGCTGGCCTGGGCATTCCCAGCTCTAGCCTCAAATGTTTCTCATCAAGATCTGTTTTTCACTTGAGAAAGGTGAAATTTCAATTAACTGAGCAACCCTATGATATTAAAGAATAAAGGAGTTTTGTAATGTCTCGGTTTCAGCGATTGCAATAAAGACACTACATAATAACAAGTCAGAGGGGAGTAGTACAGAAGCAGGGACTCGTCCCTACTGCTATGTGGGACACCTGGGCATTGGAAAACCACCTTCATCACTGCGCTTATTTTCAGTTCTTTTTTTTTTTTAAAGTTAAACACATGGTGCAGACGTGTCATTACCAGGCTTATTCGTTCACATGATTTCTTTGGGAAAAAGAATGATTAATTGAGATTTTATAGTTCACCAACATGGAATCAAAGCCAAAGAGCTCTGATCTCTGAAGTAACAAAGAAATGCCAAATGGACTCCGCATAGCAGCCATGAGACGACCAAACCTCACTTTCAACGCCATATCCTGGCATATATGTTTTCAAGGACTTTTTTAGATGGTAAGTTTGACTGAAAGCTTGTTGTGCTGTTTTTTAGCAGCCTGCTAGTGCTTCAACAATTTGCCTCTGGGATTATTAAAGTATTTCTGATTCTGTTTCTGATTCTAGCCGAGTTAGCTGAGGAACAGCAAGACATGGCCATTTTGACACATACACACCACTTTGAGAAGCTGGGAGCTTGTTAAGAACCATTTGGTTCTAGGGAACTCATCTGACACTTCACATTTCCTGCTTAACCTCCCTCAGTGCAGCTAAAATTGGATTATGGAACATAGCCAGACTGTAATTCAGGGTTTTGATTGTCCACACCAGTTTCCTCACTCCGATCCAGAGAGCATAGCATCCAAAACCTTCTGGCCTGTGATCTACATTTTATGGTATTCAGCAACATCTGTTCCCCACACTAATTCATGTGGGGCATCCAGACCACTCTCTAATCTGTGATCAGTTTTCACTGCACTTTTTGATACAGCACAATGGTCAGTTAACAGAGGACCGGGGCATACCTGCCATACAAACACAACAATTTGTTCTGTTTTGTCACCTGCTATGTATTTAGCATCTCTATACCATAAAGTCAGACCATACGAGGTCTTGTACTTCAATTTTTATTTTACTTGCCACTTTAGCGTCGGACTAAGTGACCATTGGTTCCCTAGGTTTGCCAGTCATCCACAGCCAAGCTATAAATATTAACAACAACAATAATGGTAACATCTATTGAACATCTGCGCAATTCACGCTGCTGTAGTTGTCCATATTTTCTGTGTTGTTGTTCCTCAGTGGGCAGTGGCATCTTCATAATTGCAACACTGCAGCCAAGTATCTCTGTATACCTGTCAATGACTTTACCATCTTTACCATCGTCACCAGTTTTAAAACAACTGCCCCCTTTTGGTTTCCAGCCAAAGCCTCCCTTTTACACCGGGCATTACCCTGCGGGTTGGAGAGATCAACAGGTAGCCATTTGCAGTGCGTCAGATGGATCAATGTGAAATTTCAGCCACTTTAACTGGTGTTGAGGTGGTCAGCAGCACCTGGTAAGGCCCCTATCACTTAGGGTCATGCCAGTGTTTCTTTTTAATGACCTTCAGTAAATAAAATCAAATTTATTTGTATAGCACATTTAAAAACAACTGCCTTTAGCCATAGTGCCACATGCCATAGATACACTGTAGGGTTGTGTCCTCCACTGGGGGGATGTGGTGGAGTGTGTGGACAGCATTAGGTGCTTGGACATCCACATCTCCTCTGACCTCTTGTCATCTCTGAACACCTTCCACCTGGTGGAGAAGGCCCAACAAATGCTCCTTTTCCTCAGGAAATTGAAACAGACTGGCCTTTTCACTAAGCTGCTAAAAACTTTTACAGAGCTACAATAGAACATAATTTTAAACAAAAGTTATGTTTTGATTTAAAAAGCATTTTCAGCCCTAGCAAACAGTGGTGGAATATTACCTCTGACTGCTGACTGGAGCAAGGCTGCAATAGGCTGTGTGTGTATCCTGGGAATGCTGCAAATTCCCTGGTTTGAATCCCACAGACTGCTACCATGTCCCTGAGCAAGAACCTTAGCCCCAGAAGGTTCACTTAGGGAGCCCTCTGCTCCCTAAGAGATTAATCTCTGGGATGGACGGATGGCACATGTTTTACCTCCATGCTTCCAGTATGCTCATTGGTTTGCTCATGAGCATAGAGGCAGCTTATCAAGTTCTCCAGGAATATGCTGACTGCCCATTCAAGTGATTTAGAGGTGCTGAAACAGGCAAACATGTAAAACATGCTGGACTCGGGTCTTGGAGACTGACTTTGAGCATCACTGTACTGGACAGTGTTTCTAGATGCTGTAGCTCTGTTATTCCTCCACCAGATGTCCCCATTATCCTGTACCTTTAATAACATTGCTTCTTTACTTCTATAGTTTAGCTTTTCTTGAATAAAAGTACTGAGGTAGTATTTATCCACTTTGGGATGTCTTGAGGATTGAATTGTTTATTTGTAACCACTGTCAATATTTGATAGACAGGTTTTTTGAGGGGAGGGGGTAAGTCATTATCACTTTTTCTAACTAAAACAGAAAAATATAAATTTTTGTTTGGAACATTTTAGTTTATGACTTGTTCCACAACCTTTTCTTTATTGTTATTTTTGTGATTTTTTATGTATTTTAATAGAATTATAATTAGGCGTCTGCCATAGCATTTGCATGGGCAGTGCCTATTACAATGCACCTAATAAGGGTTTTCACCGTTAATACAGCCCGAACCGTAGGGTCTACCCCCACAAAGTATATATCAAAACGTGCGTCTCGATGACGTGAAGTGTGCTATTTGTACTTCACGCCACTTCCACTTACCATGGGGACGTAAATAGCGCAAAACCATGCCAAAAAGTCCCATACAATATTTCCAGCAAAAACCCATAGCTTGTCTTGTTCCCCTATCCATTATGAAATAAACGAAGAAAAAATTACGTCTATAGCATTTACGGTTCCGGAGAAACGAAGTGCTGTTCGCCGCCATCTCTCACCCTATGCTCTTCAATGGCAGGTATACAGTTATCATCCGCCAAATGCAAGTATATGGCTGGGGTTTGGTCCACTGGTTAAGTTGTAGGACTGGCACTTGTAGGATCAAAACTTGGTGTGGCAGGTTAAAGATATTACATTTTTACCCCCATAGTATACATGTCAAAAAGTGCCTCTTCATCCAGTCAGGTGCTCTTTTTGTATAAGCTGCCATTTTGAGTTACCATGGCGACGTAATAAACAACAACCATGCAAAATCGTATTATCTCCCTTTTTGAGGCAGTTCCCAGTACAGGATTTGGACCAAACTGACAGAGTACCATCACCCGCTGATACTGGAAACAACCATGTTAGCGGCTAACGCTTAGCATGTTGCTAAGCAGAAGTAACTCGAGGAAGGTCGTACAAACTTCTGCTTGACAGAGTCCGTACTTCCTTTACAGCGAAAGCTCCACAACAAATCTGGGCCATGTCAGATAAAGCATGTCTATTATATGAGGTGTCAAACATTCATTTTTAACCCCTTCTTGTCATATTTGGAGAAGAACGACTCTGAATATGGGCAACCACGGATACAGTGAGTTTGGTTAAGGAAAAAGGTTTATTGAATAGAGTTCTGGAAATGGTGCCGGGCAGGATCGTCCAGGGTTCTGCTGAGAAAGATTTGGGTAGTGGTAAATTGTTGGTCGAAGAAGATGGAAAGGTGGAGGTTGCTGCATTCACGGGGTTTGAGGTTTGTCTTTGGCTTTGGGAGGGTGGTGTCCTGGGTCCAGGTGCGTGCTGAGACTCCCTCTTTAGTGCTGGAGTGTTGGAGGGTGGACAGGCAGGCGGGCTCCAGGAGGAGAGCAGAGGCTGGCTGGTGATCGGAGAGATCAGAATGTCGAGGAGGGTCCAGGCTTGGAGGTTCGTTTGGCTTGAATGGTGGGAACTAGGAAGGAAGAGACAAAACTTGGGATTAGAGCTGGCTTGGAACAATCACGAGATAGAAGTAGGTCGGTCATGTACCATGCTTGTAGCAAGAAAGAACTGACGCCTTCCACCCTGCAGAGGAGAGTGAGAGAGAGACCAGGCCTGCACCCAGACCAGCAGTATGACACTTTTTGCCTCTGCTACATGCTGCAGAAATGCTTCAAAGACACTAGAATCACACATTCTACTCAGCCCCTCACATGATAAAGGTAATGATGAGTGTCCCTGACCTCCTAGGAGGTCAGGGACACGCTCCATTGACTTAACATGGCACCTTTCCACGGCCACTGTGGGGGCTGTGAAGACCGTGGGAACCTGAAATTCGCACTCTTACTTCCTGTTAGTATGTTTGACAGTATGGTACGCACCATATTTCTTCAGAAATTTTCTAGTATTCGTGATTACGATGTTTATGGTTTTAGGATCAAACTGTTTAATGGATTAAAATTGCTACTCCTCTTGTGGAGTCTTTTGTTTTTCCTGCAATAAAGGAGGTGATCTCCACTGTCATGCACCTGGCGTCAGTCGCCAAGGCCATCCTGCTCAGTAATGACAGTGGAGATGTCAACAGACACGGAGGAACAGCTTTGCAACAAGGTTATGCTGCTGTCCCTTCAGTGTCCAGCAGGATGAGACCTCTACAGCCGACAATGACGTCTCCCTGATGGCCAATGTCCGTTATGTGTGACGTGGTGGAGGACTTGCTTTTCAGGGAATACTTGACCTCAAAGTGGACAACATCTTCTCCTCCCTGACTAAGTTCCTGTGGGAGAGGGACATCCTGGTGATGAACATCATCGCCTTTGCCATGGATGGAGCGCCAGCTAGTCGGGGGGATTCTCCACCCTGCTGAAGCAGCAAGCCCCCAGTGTCTTAACAGTGTCCTGCATACTGGACCATCACAACTTGG
This sequence comes from Fundulus heteroclitus, assembly GCF_011125445.2. Taxonomy (NCBI): domain Eukaryota; kingdom Metazoa; phylum Chordata; class Actinopteri; order Cyprinodontiformes; family Fundulidae; genus Fundulus; species Fundulus heteroclitus. The sequence continues at coordinate 328,941 of NW_023396499.1, forward strand.
TGGCCAAAAAGTGTCCCTGTCACTCCATCAGTCCCTGGACGTTGCGGTCATGGCGATCAACAAAATAAAAGCACATCTGCTTAATGATTGGCTCTTCAGACATCTGTGTGGGGAAAATGATGAGACCTTGAAGCACCTGCTGCTCCACATAGAGGTGTGCTGGCTCTCAAAGGGAAGCCGCTTGGCCAGGGTGTGCAGCTTTTCCATTCAGTCATTGAATTTCTTGACCAGGCTGACGCATCCTTGAAGGACCAGCTGTGGTCCTGTCACTGTAAGGTTTTTTTTTTACCTCTAAAACTTCTTTGGGAAAATGAACGAGGTCAGATTGAAGCTCCAGGGAGACGGAGTGACATTGTCCATTCCAAGGCCTCCATCTGAAGCTTTCTTGGAAAGCTGGAGCTACCAACAAAAACCTCGGGAGTTGACAATTAATTTATTATTTATAATTTTGCAAGAAGAAAGAAAAGTGTGATTGGTCAGAATTGGACATGCAACCTCTGTTGCCTCTTTATTTCCATCTCCTCTCAGTCATGCATAATATCAGTAAATATTCTTCCTCCACCACTTGAAACATATTATTCTCCGTCTCCTCCTGAATAAACATAAAACTGCCATCTCCACTAAGGGGATTCCCTTAGTGCGCCTGACATTTACTGCAATAATTTTGGTGTATAAAGACATAATGTAACCAGAACAAACTTTGTTCTTGTCACCTCAAGAAAGCTAAAAAATTTATGTCTTCTTTCAGCATATGAAAAAGCCTTTGGGCTATGTTTTATCTCTGCTCACATGATAAAATAGTTTATGACTGTGCCACAGTATCATGATTTGTACTGTACCAGCCCAGATGTTGGATGAGCTGACAGATCACCACCTGCTGCTCTACACTAGCCACCTGAAGGCAGTCAAGGCCAACAGGACAATTTGCTTCAGGTCCCTGAAGCAGATGTTCCTGATGGGTGATGCAGTCAGAGCAGGCGGCTGCCACCTGTGAGCCCAAAATCCAGGAGAGCCTCATTGATCTCCAGAATGACGAGGATGCAAAAGCCACATTGTGGACCTCCAGCGTGCAACGTGGGTAACATAAGGTCAACGTTTTCCCCCGCTGTGGGAGAGGATCCGTCTCCTGCTCCTCGCTTTCCCCACATCGTGTTTCATGAAACAAGGATTCACCCAAGCTCTCCACATGCCAACGAAATATTTGAACCGGCTTAACCTGGTTAGCTCTGGCTCACTCAGGGAAAACTGACTTCCCAGGTACAGAGCTCTCACTAAATAAAGTGCTATTAGTCCGGTAAAGTTTTTCTTCTAGTTTAAAATAGTGTTTGTTTTCCCTTAGCGTCTCAGTCATCAGTTATTTTTCAAAGCTTCATTAACCCCAGAGCGCGTTAATTTTTTCCCTCAGCCTCTGATTCTTCAGTTGCTTCCTGATGCCAAGAGCTCAAGAAATGACGCATGAGCGACTTCTGTTTTTAGTGGTTAACAGTTGATCACGTGAAATGTGCATGTTGTATTTCTGAATAAATCATTAAAACTAATTTTCGACAAATTCTGTAGTAGTGGTACCCCCCACCCCCAACCTCCCAAGTTCCTCAGTGTTTAATACAGGGGTTCTAAAACGTTTTGAGGCCAGGGTCTAAAGAGGATTTCTCATGATGAAAGTATTTTAAAGCAGCCTTTTGTACTGTTAAATACATCAGGAGTTATGTATGTTTTTAAAAATATATAGAAATACACAAATTATCAGACATTTGGTGGAGATGAGATCCTCATTCCAGTTACTTCCAGTTACTTGATGTAATTGTTGTTCTACTTCTTAATTTTAGCCGATTTGTGTTTTACCTTACTTGATGAAGTGGACAGAGTTAAATATTTGTCCTTTGTGTTACTCAGTCAGCCTCCATGCTTCCTCAGCAGTGCACACTCTGGCCTGACAACATGCGATTCAAGGTTTCCACACCCGTGGTTCACGGACCCCCGGAGGTCTGGGGACCCCAATTGGAGGCCCGATGGCTTAATAGACCTTAGGTTTAATGTTGTGATATTTTGAATATAACTGTTATATAAATATGAACCACCTCTATTCAGACTTCTCGTATTAAACTACCATTTCACGCACGTCAGAGGTCCAACAAAACTGTATCAGGGACCAGAAAAAACATATTTTCATGTGAACTTTAATTTGTAATTGATTCATCCTCAAAGGCTGTAAGGCCATTCTTTCAGTAGACTGACTTAGTCTGACTTAAATTCTACTTCTTCTCTTTTCAGAATAATCTTCTAAAGAAATTCAAGGGGTCAGGATTAGATTATGACTATAACATTTCCATGATTTCTACCAGTTTCTCCTGTTTAGTGATGTGGAAACATAACCTGTTATATGTTTGAAAAACATTTTGGAGGTAATGTTTAAAATCGCTGCTGTAATTTACTGTAAGATGGCTAGATTTGCTCAGCAGCACATCAAGTTGTTGGGGGAATAAAAACAGCTCCAATCCAATAAAAACAGGGATTCTAAAGTGAAATAATGGCTTCTCTCATCATAAAACTCGATGTCAGTTGAAGTCGTGCAGTCTCAACACACTGTTTGCTACAAGAACACTTAAAGCTTTATTTATTTATTTATTTGTTTATTTTGTAGTGGGAGTTGGGGGGTACGAGGACCATGGAATGGTTAGGGGGCATTTGTTCAAAAAAGGTTAAGAACCCTGGTATAGAGTACCCCTGGTATTCGGTCATCCATTTTATGTGGTATTAAAATCCCTCTGCATGCTGGCAGCAATTCCAGATGGGTCAGTGAAGCAGTGTGAAGTACAGGGGAACTAAATCCATCTGCCAAGAGTCAGGTTAGTAAATTTAGACTGCAGGCTTCACTCGGTGCACCAAGCTGGGTGTCCTTCTGGCGGCTGCTTTGCGGGGCCTGACCCCCCTTGGCTCAGTAGGGGCCCCTGCCCGAGTACAGGGTTTCCCCGGGGCCCATGGCCAGATCCGCTCTGCTGTAGCTGGCTGCTGGCAGAATCCACGGGCTCGTCCCCGCAGCTCCCCAGCATTGTGGCTGTTGGGGGGTTTCCTTGGATGTGGAGGCAGATTTTCTGTGTTGGCCCCTCTTGGGCAGCTTTACTCTGTCGTTTTGGGCATCTGGGGTTTTGGTTCCCCTGTCGTCTGCTTCGATGCTCTGGGTCTTTGGCTCTTCACAACCACTATTGAGAAATTTTCTCATGGATAAACTTTACATACACAAGTTCAGTCTCACAAACACCTACAGGTGCTTAGATCCAGGTACTTAGAGAAAACCCCTATTATTAACTTCAGCTGTCACTTTATACTTATCATGTTGATTAATACTGTATATTCTTCAGTGATGGTATCAAGGCATTTGATGATTATATCTTTAATACTTTATCGTCTGGTCGTGCTGTTCTTTTTACATCTCTCTTTGGAGGTGAAGAAGCAGACTGAGGGTGTTGTATCTGTCATGATTTGTCTTGGATGAACCCAGAACACACACACACACACACACACACACACACACACACACACACACACACACACAGCTGGTTTCCAGAGTTTATTGAAGCAGCAGGAAGTGGATTATGAAAGCCAGAGTCATTTACCAGATGGAGGTTGCAGGGGTACAGGAACTGGCAGAAAGGACCAGGACCAGGACCAGGACCAGGACCAGGACCATGCCAGGCATGATGTTCAGAGGACTGGAGACGAACCGGTGACTATGGACAAACTGAGGTAAGTTCTTATAGAGGTGTGAGCAGGTGGAATGAGTCCAAGGTTGATTGCAGCCTGACAGGTGTTCCTAATCAGGGCTGCACTGGGGAAGGAGCAAGAACTGTTCAGAATGCAGCCTTGAGGCTGCATCATGACAGTATCATTCTCTCCCTTTTTTTCTTCTTTTAACTTTTTTTTCCTTTTTTATCTTCTACCTTCTTTTTGTAGTGTCCATATAACATGAAATATTCCCTGCATAAATCATAATAAAGCTACTTGCATGTATTAATCAAGTGGAGAACAACGGCAAAAGCAGGACAGTTCCGCTTGTGAAAGTAAAATCTGTTGGGCTCTTTTTGGCATACAAAACAAAGCTGCAGGGTATAAACTCTGCTCTGTTACTCGACCTGATTAAGAAACAAAATCACACATAAAACACTTAAAAAAATGTGCTGAGTGCCAGAAGCTTCCTATAATGCAGCTGATTAAATCTGAGCACGTTTAAGCTTAGCTAAATTTGGTTTTTGTAACTAGTTAAAACTGTCAGAAATCTCTGACTGCAGCAGATAAACACCAGCAGCTAGAAGTTAGTTTCATCCTCCATGTTGATGTGTTGAAAGCGTCTCCCAGGTCAATCCTATCAGCGTTTCCTCAGAATCAGCTTTTTTCAAGCAATCAAATGTCCGTTTTTAATTTATTCTTACGTCAGCATTACTTAAATTGACGTTAAGGAGGTTTATTAAATGAAAGAACAAACAGAAACAGTCCTTGGGAGAGTCCAGAGGGATGAGCTGCTAGGAGCCGACACAGACCGGGGGAAAATCCAGGGAAGAGGCGGACTCTGAGGTAGCAGTCCACACAAGGTCCGAGAAACTGGCAACTCAGAAGCACGGGGATTAGACAGGCTCGGCAATGTACGGACAGGCAAGGGTCGAGCTCACGGGCAGACAATCCAGGAATTAACAGAATCCGAGGTCCAAGGTCCGATATCCAGGTAGGCAGAAACGGACAGGGGTTGGGCTGGCTCGGTAACAGGAAGCAGAAACAGGTCAGGAACAGGCAGGCAGGAAGAGTAAAGAATGGCTGGAAGTTCACACCGTGAGGATTGAGACGTTCTGGCAGAGGACAGAGGCAGGTTTAAATAGGCTGGTTAGCAGGTGAGCAGAGTGAAACTAATTAGCCAGAACAGGTGGAGGTCATCAGGGGAAGGGAAGTGGCTGAAGGAGGAAACCAAGGGGAATTTGGGATAATATCTGGAAGTGAAGCGCGGAAAAGCCCAACAATTTGGAATATTGGATTTCACCATTTGGAGCCAGCAAAAGACTTAAAGCTGACAGGAAAGTCAGTGCAGCTTGTCTCATAAGAAATAACATATTTGGATTATGCCCTCCCTATCTAATCATTCCTGGATTGTTATGGCAGAGAGAGCTCAGAACTCTACCCTGCAACCCTCTCCCCCGCTGACATCTGCTGGTGCTTTCTGAACTGTAGGCCGGCTGATAACATCAAGGACAATTGCCTCTGGAGAGTGTTCACGGAAATATAAAAACTTTCACCCAAACAGACACACATAACTGATGCTCATATAAACTGATGAACTTACACGCGACTACTCTCAAATGTTTACCTTCTACTATATGTGTCTCGTCTTATTTGTGCTTTTTATGCAGGAGATTTTTTGATATCTCAAACTGTATCCTGTTATAGGATAAAGTAGTATGAGGCATGTTTTGTCCCTCCCACCTTCCTTTTTTGGTGGCCTCTATTTTTCCACAGAGTAATGGCAGTGCCCTGTGAGCACCGTGTAAGGTGGTTCCTTGGCAGCAAGGCCTCAGTAAATCATCTCCGCCTGAAATGTTTGTGATGTTTGTTATGTTATGGCGGTTGTACTGAAACAGCTATTTCCCTCTGGGATTATTAAAGTATTTCTGATTCTGATTCTGACCAGCTGACAGAAAATAAGTGGAAGGGACAGAAACTAAACTAAACCAATCCAGAACATAAATAACCACAAAGACCAAACCTAAGATAAAAACCCAAACTAAGACTAAAACTAAGACAAGGAGCTCAAACAATCACAACAGCAGTCCGAAGCTCCTTTCCTCCCCATGATCGAGTTCTTTCTGTTCACTTCATTAAACGCCAAGGAAGAGGAGCTGGGTGCTGTGATTAAGGATATCCGGATGAAGCCCAAAGCTTAAAAAGTAAATAACTCTGGTTGTTACTTCTTTTTTTTCTGAGACAGACCATGTTAGAGCGCCCCCTGCTGTTTATCACCCAGACAGACCTGCAGCAGCTGAGCATCAGTCAGAAGCTGCTGGTCCTCCACTTTCATGTAAAGTTGGTTCAGGAAGTTAATGGTTCCTGCAGATCAGTCCGGTTCTGGTCTGAACTGAGGCGCCAGCTGATGTTGGTTAAACTCAGTGTTCATCAGAACAGCTGAGGCTGTCTTAACATTTCCTTTTGTGTTGTTAAAGGAAGAGAAAGAAAAGGGATAATCAAGACTTATTGTCAGAAATGATTAAAAGCATTGTGAGGTTGAAAAAAAAAGAATTAAAAATATTTCTACATTGGGAGCAGCTATAGCTACAATAAAAGCACATGAAGGGGGAGAGCAGAAATGAAGCAGAAAGAACCAAACAGAAAATCCAATTTGTACAGAAACACCTGGCACTGCAGATGCAGGTTTCCTACCACAGCCTCTGTGGCAGCAGAAAATACTGCAGAGACTGAGGCACTTCCTCTTAGCTACCCAACTCTCACGCACACAGTCTGAGTTTTGCAAACTTCAGTCCATGTGTTCATATGCTGGTTATGGATTAACTCTGGCCTGCTGACCATGATGGACACACAAATCCACTAATCACTTTCTAATCAGTGTTTGCATCTTTCTAGGCAAAGCACCTGTTGGTATTGTATTAATGCTTTTATGTTAAAATCACTCTGCTTTATGTACCCCATGTGAAGGTAGACAGACAGGGATGTTGCTTAGGTGGCAGACAGAGGAAACCACAGCAGGAGTGTCTACAGACAATGATAAGAGGCTCATTACAGAGGAAACCAATTCATTGCAGGTTTAAGGGATTGTTTCAAGATGATGATGAAAACATCGTTACTGTGTCTGCTGGGTAAGTAAAATACATTTTATAAGTCAGGGTTACGATTTTGTAACAGCCAACAGTTTAAAAGCAGATTATGTGTCTGTCTTTGGTGTGAAATCAACAGGAAGCTGTTGGTGAACATCTACATACAGATACTCTGTTTATGGGTCTGATGTCTTTGTGAAAATCAAACCTGAAACTATAACCTGACTTTCTTTTTTCCCCAGTTCTGACATCACTGCTGTGCTGCAAGACTCACCAAGGTCAGTAAATGTTGGCACCCTTTTAAAATTTTTGAATGAGACAAAATGAGTAAAAATAATTGAGATGGTAGAAAATGAATGTGAGCTGCAGCTTTAAATGGAGATAAGGTGACTCTGATATAAATTGCTTAAACTGTATGACGCAGGTAACCCAGTCTCCCGGAAAAATGTTTAATAACCACATTAGTACACAGTATTTTCACAAATTGGCTCCTTTAAAGTCAAGTATGATTTATTGTGTCCCCTTAGAGAAAGTCTCCTTACAGCTAGGGGGGACAAGAAGACATAGACCAGGGGTTCCCAAACTTTTTTCGCCGCGCACCCCCTTCAGTGTCCCAACCGGGTTGACGAACCCCCAATCTTCAAAAAAAAAAGAGAAAAAAAGAAAATGCAGTTGTAATTACAACTTAACCATCATAACAAAGGTTATGTAAATAAAATTATTACATAATTTGAATTTAACTGCAATAAAGTTACACAAAACATCCACAGCAGAATCCTGAGGGTTTTCAGGTGCATCAGTGGCTCAGCGTGACTCCAGAGAGAGAAAGAGACGCTCAGATCGGGCACATCTCCACAACCTGAAACTAAAGTCTGATCATCTACCTGTGTGGGTGTTTACGCTTCATTTATTTCATGTAGCAGCTTCTAAATCTGAGGCTGATTCAGAATTTACGCGGCAGAATACAAACGCAAAGAAGATTGATTTGATTTGTGTCCAATGACGAGCGAGCCAGAGAGAAAACTGGTACACAGAGTAACAATAACAGGACACTCCATAAAGCTGTTATTAATCAGAGAAATAAAACGTTATTTTCTGATTGTTTCACAGCGGTTACATCCAAACACGCCCAAAGCAACACTCCTGGCTCTTTAAAATGAACTGCGCTTCTCTAAGTCAGGATGAGAAGTATTACAGCTGTGTGCACGAACAGAGTCAAGAAACCACATCTATCACCCCCCCAGCTCCTCCTTAATCACCTTAGATTTCTCAGTTGCCTGATAGTTTCCCTGATTTCAGCCAATTGAGCATATTTGCGAGAATGATTGAAGCAGAGGCCATGAGCCAGGTGCGCATCTACAGCACAATGCGGATATTTCATGTTAATATGAAGCGTAGAAGAAGATTTATTCTAAATAGATGCATTTTTGTGTGAATACTGTAACGTTCCGTCAAGACACCCAAGCACCAGACCGAGGTTTTGCTGCTGACACTTTATTTTAGGACGAACAGAACCGGACAGCTTTCACCCCGCCAGTGCTGATGACATACCAAATATTTAACATTTGCAGAGTTGGTCAATTTGAGATTTTTTTACTAAAGATGACTTTAAGGTTATCACATTTTAAATAATTGAAAGTATTCCATCTTGATTTCAGGATTTTTTTGTCCTGATAATAAAGCTGCATGGCAAAGTGTTTCGGATAAGGTTCCAGAAAGAGCACGCAGAGCGTTTAACTTGAATTTAGCATAAACTGACATGCCAGTAGAGTATGTAATCAATCTGTTATTTTGTAAAATCAGCATAAAGAATAGTGCATTAAAATTAAGCATTGATATTTTTGAAGACAATTTCATATCGGTGTCTGTGTGTGTGTGTGTGTTTATTTATTTCAGTAATTCAATGCATATTTATTTCACTAACTAAATTCACTAAGTGAAACACATTGTATAGATTAATTACACATTCTAGTGTGTGCATGTGTGTGTATGTTGTGATGTATGAATTATTGCCCTAATCCTGCTTCACTACTAAAGGCCCATTTTTACCCCGGTTTAAGATTTGACAATAAATGAGGAATCATTGATCAGAGGTAGAACGGTTTAAATACATATTTAATTCATAGAAATTAAATATGGAGACAGAGTACATACCATTACAAGATGTTGTTCTCACCGCGGTGGATAAGTCTGTCTGTCTGAAGTAAGTTTTACCAAGACATTCCTTTTATCAACTTTAAACTCCTCCTGCATGGCTCAGAGGGAGGATGACTGATCTCCTCTCCTTCTAACCACCCCCCTCAGGGCAATAAAACTCCATGTTTATCTTACGCTGGAGCAGGGAGGGACAGACCCCACTCTGCTTTCCTCAGTAACCCCAACTAAGATATATTTTTAATTCTCAACAATGTACAGTATGTAGGATAATTTAAAATAGATTATGTTTACCAAGACTCTCTGAAAACCCTTGTTTAGAAATCACTCTTTCAAGTCAGAATTGTAAAGTCACGTGTGTTGATTTTAATGGCCTTTACAAAACCTGCAGTGATCCCCATTGTCTGCTTCAGAATTTAATAATAACTAAATTATAAATTCTGAATGTAAATGTGACTTAATAATGATGTAGGGCCTGCTGCTGCATGTACTTTTCATCAAAAACTTTCATTTTTGTTGCCTGGGAATACTTGTCATGCATTATTAAGGGGAATAGAGCATGGTTGATGAATGACGCCGGTCCTTGTGGTTCAGCTTGAAAGAAGCGGATTGATGATTTTACGTTGCACAGATGATTGCATTAGTTTTACTGTGAGTTTTATTCACTCTAGGTGAAATACAGTAAGATGAATAGCTGCACTTCTTCGTCATGTGTGCTGGGGACCTGTCATCCTATTCCCTGGGCCATCAATGTAAGATGCAATTAAAATGTAGCAAGAAGTCTAGAAGCTGGTTTTGAGGAGTCCAGACATGCTCTTAAATTGGAATAGGAGTGAATGTATTTAGGGATTTGTGGGATTATTTAAAGTACAGAGTTGAGCATAGGAGGCTGGCAACATTTGAGATAAGACCATCTCTTTTTTGGTAATAAAATGTTCTATAAATCCTAATGACACACACACACACACACACACACACACACACACACACACACACACACACATATATATATATATATATATATATATATATATATATATATATATATACAGGGGTTGGACAATGAAACTGAAACTAATTTATTAGTATGGTGTAGGGCCTCCTTTTGCGGCCAATACAGCGTCAATTCGTCTTGGGAATGACATATACAAGTCCTGCACAGTGGTCAGAGGGATTTTAAGCCATTCTTCTTGCGGGATAGTGGCCAGGTCACGATGTGATGCTGGTGGAGGAAAATGTTTCCTGACTCGCTCCTCCAAAACACCCCAAAGTGGCTCAATAATATTTAGATCTGGTGACTGTGCAGGCCATGGGAGATGTTCAACTTCACTTTCATGTTCATCAAACCAATCTTTCACCAGTCTTGGAGTGTGTATTGGTGCATTGTCATCCTGATACACGGCACCTCCTTCAGGATACAATGTTTGAACCATTGGATAAACATGGTCCTCCAGAATGGTTCGGTAGTCCTTGGCAGTGACGCGCCCATCTAGCACAAGTATGGAGCAGAGGGAATGGAGCCCAAACCATCACTGACCCACCCCCATGCTTCACTCTGGGCATGCAACAGTCTGGGTGGTACGCTTCTTTGGGGCTTCTCCACACTGTAACTCTCTCGGATGTGGGGGAAATAGTAAAGGTGGACTCATCAGAGAACAATACATGTTTCAAATTGTCCACAGCCCAAGATTTGCGCTCCTTGCACCATTGAAGCCAACGTTTTGCATTGGCACGAGTGACCAAAGGTTTGGCTATAGCAGCCCGGCCGTGGATATTGACCCTGTGGAGCTCCTGATGGAAAGTTTTGGTGGAAACAGGAGAGTTGAGGTGCACATTTAATTCTGCCGTGATTTAGGGCAGCTGTGGTTTTATGTTTTTGGATACAATCCGGGTTAGCACCCGAACATCCCTTTCAGACAGCTTCCTCTTGTGTCCACAGTTAATCCTGTTGGATGTGGTTCGTCCTTCTTGGTGGTATGCTGACATTACCCTGGATACCGTGGCTCTTGATACATCACAAATACTTGCTGTCTTGGTCACAGATGCGCCAGCAAGATGTGCACCAACAATTTGTCCTCTTTTGAACTCTGGTATGTCACCCATAATGTTGTGTGCATTGCAATATTTTGAGCAAAACTGTGCTCTTACCCTGCTAATGGACCTTCACACTCTGCTCTTATTGGTTCAATGTACAATTAATGAAGATTGGCCATGAAACCTCCCACACTAAAATGAGAGGTGTTTCACTTTCATTGTCCAACCCCTGTATATATATATATATATATATATATATATATATATATATATATATATATATATATATATATATATATATATATATAAGAGTCTGCCTCAGTTCTTGTGGACGTGGACCTTCATTCTTCTGACTATCTAATTCCACATTGGTGTCTCTCGAACAGAATTACATATATTGCCCAGGATTTTCCACAAAATTTGTCCATCTTGTTTTTAATTTTATTATCTTCTCCAGGACCAAATAAAAACACATTCCATTCAACCATTGTGCTGTGGAACAAGATGTTTCAGTTTTCCACACATGGCTGTGCACCGTTTAGCCTCCAGAAAACAGATGTTCTTTAGAGTGTCATGGTTTAAGTTGTCTGGCCTCTTTCTTGTTTTGTAGTTCACCCAGCTCTCCCTCCCACAGCCATTAGTCACACCTGTTGGTAATCAGTCAGATGCATTTCACCTCCTAGTCTCCCTATTTAAGCCTCCCTCTGTCTCACTCTTGTGCCGGTCCGTCTTCAGTCACCACCTCTCCATGCCAGTCCTCGTTTTGCCTTTGAAGATTTGTTCCTGTCGTTAAGGTTAGTCCAGCCAGTCACTCTAAGGACTGTTACCCTCTGTGTTTTCCTGGAGAAGTTTCTGCTCTGTGTCTTGGTGTCTCTTCAGAACTGCTAACCTGACTAGCCGCCCAGGAGATACGCTGCTCTGAACCAGTGTCTCCTGAGAACTGCTACTGTGCTCTCCCTACTGTGCTTCCTGGCCACATTGGTCGTTATGGACTCTAGCTCCGGGCCGTCAGCTCCTATCGTCACTTACATCTCTGATCCTCTGCAATCCTAACCCTCTGGACTTCATCATCCACCATCCAGCAACCTCTTGTAATAAAACTCTTTAAAAACCTTCAGTCCCGTGTGCGCGTCCTGAGTACACCGGTAAACAAACATGACAGCACGGACCGGCCAAAAGGTGTACTCAGGCGCCATGTGGGGCTTACCTGCTGGAGTTGACGACCCGGAGATCATCGCCTATGTGATGGAGTGTGAGCGTCAGATGAAGGACAGGTATGCCAAGATGGCTTCAAGCCGGAACGCTGCGCCTCCAAGTAAGGTAGACTCCACTACCCAGATGGTCCACGTGGGGGTTGTCACGGCTACTCCGGAGTACGGGAGGAGAAGCCGCTTAGCCACACGTCGTCTCGGTCACCACCTCCATGACTCTCAGCTGGCCCCTCGAGTGAGACTCATCATTCCACCTATCAGAGCTCCACACGTCGAGGAGGACGAGCTGTGGAGTTTCTATTATGGTGACCGAGACGACCTTCTTCCCTGTGGACCAGCTGCTACCCCTCCGACCGCCTCCGTTTCCCCGTCTGGCTCCTCCCGGCGAAGAAGCCGGTTACTTCGGCGCGTTAAGGCTTCCAAGGACCCGCTGCCGCTCAAATCCCGAGAGGGGGTCCAGGGGGATCCGCCCTCAGAAGCCTGTAGCCCTGCGGCGCTCACTGAAGCCTGTTGTCCGGTAGCACTCGAGGTAGCCGAGGAGAGGGCTCTGCCGGCCGTCGAAAGCCCCGCTCTGCCGGCCGCCGAAAGCCCCGCTCTGCCGGCCGTCGAAGGCTCCGCTCTGCCGGCCGTCGAAGGCTCCGCTCTGCCGGCCGTCGAAGGCTCCGCTCTGCCGGCCGTCGAAGGCTCCGCTCTGCCGGCCGTCGAAGGCTCCGCTCTGCCTCAGCCCGAGGTCTCCGAGGGAGCCGCTTTGCCTCTGCCCGAGGCCTCCGAGGGAGCCGCTTTGCCTCAGCCCGAGGCCTCCGAGGGAGCCGCTTTGCCTCAGCCCGAGGCCTCCGAGGGAGCCGCTTTGCCTCTGCCCGAGGCCTCCGAGGGAGCCGCTTTGCCTCAGCCCGAGGCCTCCGAGGGAGCCGCTTTGCCTCTGCCCGAGGCCTCCGAAGGAGCCGCTTTGCCTCTGCCCGAGGCCTCCGAAGGAGCCGCTTTGCCTCTGCCCGAGGCCTCCGAGGGAGCCGCTTTGCCTCTGCCCGAGGCCTCCGAGGGAGCCGCTTTGCCTCAGCCCGAGGCCTCCGAGGGAGCCGCTTTGCCTCAGCCCGAGGCCTCCGAGGGAGCCGCTTTGCCTCTGCCCGAGGCCTCCGAGGGAGCCGCTTTGCCTCTGCCCGAGGCCTCCGAGGGAGCCGCTGTGCCTCTGCCCGAGGCCTCCGAAGGAGCCGCTTTGCCTCTGCCCGAGGCCTCCGAGGGAGCCGCTTTGCCTCTGCCCGAGGCCTCCGAGGGAGCCGCTTTGCCTCTGCCCGAGGCCTCCGAGGGAGCCGCTTTGCCTCTGCCCGAGGCCTCCGAAGGAGCCGCTTTGCCTCTGCCCGAGGCCTCCGAGGGAGCCGCTTTGCCTCTGCCCGAGGCCTCCGAGGGAGCCGCTGTGCCTCTGCCCGAGGCCTCCGAGGGAGCCGCTGTGCCTCTGCCCGAGGCCTCCGAGGGAGCTGCTCTGTCTCAGTTTCAGGTCGCCGAGGGAGTTGCTTTACCTCAGCCCATGATTGGTGACATTATTTCCGTTCTTTGTTTTTCTGGTCGGGGTCGTCCTCCACGACGCCCGATCCAGACTCGCCTACTCGGCCGGGCCCGCCGATTGCGGTCCCCGAGCTGTTGGACGTTGCCTCGGCGGGGCCGTCCACCACGGCGCCCGCCTCTGTCTTTCCTGCTCGGCCGGAGCCGCAGACTGCGGACTCCGGGCCGCTCGTCTTTGCCTCGTCGGGGCCGTCCACCACGGCGCCCGCTTTTGACTTTTCTCTTCGGCCGGAGCCGCCGACCGCGGTCTCCGGGCCGCTTGACTTTGCCTCGTCGGGGCCGCCCTCCTCGAGGGTTTAGTCGGGCGATGCTGCTTCGCCGCCTGCCTCGGCCTGGTCGACCTCCTCGAGGACTCTTTGTGGCTTAGCAGCTGTTTTTGCCTGCGCCCTTAAGGCCAGTGCTTTGTTTTATTTGGTTAAAGCTCGGCTTAGTTTTGTGTGATTAAGAATTCCTCAGTTTGGAATTATTTAGGGGGTTCTTTGTTTTCTTTGAGTTCTTAGTCTCTGTTTTGGCTTTTGTTTTTTCCTGCTCTGTTTTAGGGTTCTAGATTTTGCCTTAGTTTCCTAGCTTAGCTTTGCTTTCTCATTATAGCTTTAGTTCTCTGCTCTTCACGTTAGTATGATTGTTCATGTCCTAGTTTTCTTGTTTTGCCTTAATTTCTAGTTTAGCTTTAGTCCCAAAGTTCTGCTTAGTATTTTGTTTTGATTTAGTAGTTTTTTACTATACTTTTTCTTTGTGGTGTTATCCCTGACCTAGTTTTCTTGTCTTGCCTTTATTTTCTGGTTCTTGGTTTGATTCTTTATTTTGGTCCCAGCGCTCCTTAGGTTCCAGCACTCCTTAGTTCCTAGCGCTTGCTTAGACTTCTGACCCCTGATTATGAGCTGTTTCACGCTCCTTAGCTTTGGCTAGTTCAAGCTTCCTTAGTTAGTTTTTGGCCTTCTTGTTCCTCGGTCTTCTTGAATTTAGACCTCTTGGTTCCCCGGCGTGTTAGAACGCCTTTGTATCCTGGTTTTTAGATTTCAGGGCTCCCCTGGTGTGTGTTAGGACGCCCTTTGTTCTCGGTTCCCCGGCGTGTTAGGACGCCCTTTGTTCTCGGTTCCCCGGGGTGTTAGGACGCCCTCTGACTCTTGGTTCCCCGGCATGTTAGAATGCCCTCGGCTCCCCGGCGTGTTAGTACGCCCTCCGTTCTTGTTCCCTGGCGTTTAGATGTTCCTGCTTCCCTCACGCCCCGGCGTTCTCTTTCCTTGCGCCCCGGCGTTTTCCTCGCATCCCGGTGTTTTCTTTCCTCGCGCCCCGGCGTTCTCCCCACGCCCCGGCGTTCTCTTCCCCAAGCCCCGGCGTTTCCCTCACGCCCCGGCGGGTTTTCCCCTGGCGTTTCTGTACACCAGTCGTGTTCCAGCAGGAGTTGTTGAGCCTTGGTGTTGTCGTACGCTTGTTCTTCCCTCTGGCGTTGTCGTACGCTTGTTCTTCCCTCTGGCGTTAAGTACGCCCGTTCCTTCCCTTAGGCGTTAAGTACGCCCGTTCCTTCCCTTAGGCGTTAAGTACGCCCGTTCCTTCCCTTAGGCGTTAAGTACGCCCGTGCTTTCCCTTTGGCGTTAAGTACGTCCGTTCTTTCCCTCTTGGCGTTTTCGTATGCCTATATTTTCCCCTTGGCGCTGTCATGCGTCTGTTTTGCCTCGGCGTTTCCCTCACGCCCCGGCAAACTTCTCCCTTACGCCCCGGCGGTACCCTCACGCCCCGGCAATCTCGTCCCTTGGGCCCCAGCGCTCCTCTCACGCTCCAGCGTTGTGTTTCCTTGGCG
Organism: Fundulus heteroclitus; assembly: GCF_011125445.2. Taxonomy (NCBI): domain Eukaryota; kingdom Metazoa; phylum Chordata; class Actinopteri; order Cyprinodontiformes; family Fundulidae; genus Fundulus; species Fundulus heteroclitus. The sequence goes on from NW_023396499.1 coordinate 344,504, forward strand.
TTTCCACACGCCCGTTCCTTGGCGTTTCCACACGCCCGTTCCTTGGCGTTTCCACACGCCCGTTCCTTGGCGTTTTCACACGCCCGTTTCTTGGCGTTTTCGCACGCCCGTTCCTTTCCCCCGGTGTCTCTGTACGTTAGTTGTGCTCCAGCGTTTTCTTGCGCTGTTGAGCTCTAACGTGTCAGTCCGCCTGTTCTTTCCCCCTTGGCGTTTCATACGCCCGTTCCTTCCGTAGGCATTTCTGTACGCCCGTTGCCTTCCTTAGCGCTGCCGTTGGTCCATCCCTTCCCTTTGGCGCTGTCGTGCGCCCGTTCCTTCCCTTTGGCGCTGTCGTGCGCCCGTTCCTTCCCTTTGGCGCTGTCGTGCGCCCGTTCCTTCCCTTTGGCGCTGTGTCGCGCCCGTTCCTTCCCTTTGGCGCTGTGTCGCGCCCGTTCCTTCCCTTTGGCGCTGTGTCGCGCCCGTTCTTTCCCTTTGGCGCTGTGTTGCGCCCGTTCTTTCCCTTTGGCGCTGTGTTGCGCCCGTTCTTTCCCTTTGGCGCTGTGTTGCGCCCGTTCCTTCCCTTTGGCGCTGTGTTGCGCCCGTTCCTTCCCTTTGGCGCTGTGTAGCGCTCGCTCTTTCCCCCGGCGCTGTCAAGCGCTCACTCTTTCCCCCGGCGCTGTCAAGCGCTCGTGCCTTTTCCTGATGTGCCGCGCACTGGTTGTGGTCTGGCACGTCAGTGTTCTCTAGTTCCTTGGTTCCCCAGTGTTCTCTAGCCCCTTGGTTTCCCCAGGGTTTTCTAGCCCCTTGGTTTCCCAGTGTTCTTGAACTTTTGGTTCCTTGGTTTCTTGTTTTGACTCGTGCCCGCCGTCCTGAGACCCCCTCCCCCCACCCAGGGTAAGAGGTTCTGAGCCGTCCGGTGTTCGGCCTTGAGGGGGGGGGGTAGTGTCATGGTTTAAGTTGTCTGGCCTCTTTCTTGTTTTGTAGTTCACCCAGCTCTCCCTCCCACAGCCATTAGTCACACCTGTTGGTAATCAGTCAGATGCATTTCACCTCCTAGTCTCCCTATTTAAGCCTCCCTCTGTCTCACTCTTGTGCCGGTCCGTCTTCAGTCACCACCTCTCCATGCCAGTCCTCGTTTTGCCTTTGAAGATTTGTTCCTGTCGTTAAGGTTAGTCCAGCCAGTCACTCTAAGGACTGTTACCCTCTGTGTTTTCCTGGAGAAGTTTCTGCTCTGTGTCTTGGTGTCTCTTCAGAACTGCTAACCTGACTAGCCGCCCAGGAGATGCGCTGCTCTGAACCAGTGTCTCCTGAGAACTGCTACTGTGCTCTCCCTACTGTGCTTCCTGGCCACATTGGTCGTTATGGACTCTAGCTCCGGGCCGTCAGCTCCTATCGTCACTTACATCTCTGATCCTCTGCAACCCTAACCCTCTGGACTTCATCATCCACCATCCAGCAACCTCTTGTAATAAAACTCTTTAAAAACCTTCAGTCCCGTGTGCGCGTCCTGAGTACACCGGTAAACAAACATGACATAGAGATTGTATACTTTTCAATGGGATGAATTGTCCAGAGTAGAAATGTGATAAACATATTTTTGGGTCCAGGAGTACCTCTTCACCATTTGATTGACTAACAATATTTAAAACTTTCTTCCAAAACATTAGTATTTAAGAGCATTCCCACATACAATGGGATAAAGATCCTTTCTGATGCATTAAAAACATGTCTGGCATTTTGGAGTTAAAATTGTGCAGCCTGGTGGGAGTAATATATATTCTACATAATCAAAAATAACATTAAGTAACCTATAAACATTATGGAAGCCTAGTCTTCCCTGGACAAAACCATTCTGATCACAGCATACCATCCGCGGGTGATAATTTTCTAGTTTTCTCTGTAATACTTCACTGAGAAGTTTGTCATCATTCAGGAGTGAAATAGGCCTATAAGATCCACAAGAGGTCGCCAGGTTCCCAGGTTTTAACAGTAGTGCACTTACTGCCATGTTAGGAGAGAATGGGAGGGAACTCCGGTCTAGTTATGATGAAAAAATCTCAAGTAAGGGAGTACTTATTTATCCTTGAAAGTTTTATAAATTTCAATAGGGATATTATCACGTCCCTCTTTTCATGCTGACTATAGCTGTAGAGAGTTCCTCCAAGGCTGGGCCAGACTTCAGAGAAACCAGGGCCTCCTGATGCAAGTTTGCAAAAGTTAAAGAATACAAAACTTCTTCTGTTTCAGTATAGCTGCATGTGGATTGTCCATGTGATTTTAGCTTATGTAAAATCTAAAGAAAATATTGTTGATGTCCGGTGTCTTCAGTTTTAATTGTACAAATCAGCTTCACCCTTACATAATATGCCAAGCAGACAGTCCACTGTAATTCCATTTTTTTCAGGGGGCACGCTTTTTCAAAAAACATTTTTTATGTTTCAGGCTGAACAGTGCCTCTGGGACAACTCCTACAGTGCTGAGGAAATAGCTTATGGGCAGGTTGTAAACATTTGGGAAGCTTTTCACAACATTTAGAAAGAATTACCAACAAAATTATATCAAAATAGTTGTCAATGTCCAGCAGAAAACTAAAATCATTTTAATAAAATGCCATCTCCTTGAACTCATTTTACCGATCAATTTATTTTTGAGTTGAATCTGTCAAATCTGACATCATCAGTGAATAATAGTTTTAATGAATAATATTGATTGTTATAAATAAACAAGAAAAGAATTATGGTTAATCAAGTGTCACTATGAAATTGTATTGGTCAATGTAAACGGCCCAAGAGGCGTGGAGTTCTACTGATCAACTTAGAAATATTTCATGGCTGAGAAAGAGAAATATTTGATTGAGCTATATTCTGTAAAATAAATTAAGGTCATATAAAGGTAGATTTATTACTCATGTTGGGAAGCTGTTGATGAAAGTTTTTTTTTTTTTTTCCGGTTGATATATCATGATTGTTAAAGTGATCTTGTGTGTTATTTGGTTGCCTGATTTTATATATTGTGTGAAGCCCGTATGCACACGTTTTTTTCCTTTGCTGCAGCTCAGTTGTGTGCTAACAGCATGTTCTTATGTGTTTATAGTCCTATGCTATCAACACGAGAGAGCTTGAGATTTGGGCTTGTTTTTTTCTTTTAAGTTGGGCAGGTTTTATGCTGGTTTGGGCTGGAAGCTAACAGTCAGATACAGCAACCTGTAGAGCTGTGTCTGGACTCAAAAGTCCTGCATCAGCTACACGCTGATAAATATGAGCGCTGGTGTCAGGCTGAACACTGAAGTAAAAATTCATACTAGCAGAGGTTCTATAATTACAGCAGCTAGGAGAACAAGGATCAGAACAAAGCAGAGTTCCCTTCTACCTGCAAGGAACCCAAGTTTCTTCAGTTTGGCAATTTTACTCCTGAGTTTTGCTCCTGGTGCTCCTAACTGTCCAGCCAACCCTCCTAGCGTGAATGTTTACTCCATTGTTGACTTCAATGCTGACATTTATAACAGAAATTAATAGCGCTGCTTCCAGCTCGCTCTCCTCTGCTTCGTTGTCACTTCCTGTAATTATTTGGTAATAAGACCGAATATCCGTCACTACCGACACCGACGGGGACTACAGCCGAGCCGAACAGACTCTGAAAGGCCATGAATGTCTGACCCAGCGACCCGCCCTTCTACAGCTGTGATTGGCTAGCATGTTATCTTCAGTCGTTGATTTCATAGGTTGAATTGTATGATTGACACATCAACGACAAGACTTATAAAACGATGACAACTCAGAGGTAAAAAAGAAAAAAGAGAGCTTCTAGTCCAGGGCGCCCATGGCTGGCTCAGCGGGCGGGCATTGGGGGCCACCGGGTCTGCCTGGTAGGCACCAGGTGGTGATCCAGAGCCGCACTCTGTGTCGTGCTCCTCCTGGCTATTCGGTGCGTCCTCTCTATGGATTGTCCCTTGGGCAGACTGAAAAAGTGAAGTTTTGAGCATCACACTTGATTTTCTAAATCATTGATGCCAATTCTCTCCTCAGCTTCTGTCACACTAATCCTAACAATGTCTGTATTTCACTTTGTACTCCTTGAATAGCACCGCATGCATTTCATTGCATGGATAGATTTAAGAATTTTGCTTTGGTTAGCCGCCTCCCTATCATCGTTGGCATCAACATCACATAAAGAACTTTTGTTTCACTGGCATTTTGTATTATATTCAGGGACAGATATTGATTATGTATTCTGTGTTTATTTAGTGTATGAGAAATATTTACATTTGCATAACCCCCTTCCATAAATTTATGACATTTGGTCATCAGTATGTGATCTCCATTTTCATGAAGGAATACATGCAAAAAGTTTGCACCCACTAGTCCACTCATTTTAGACAAAGAAATGGCTTTGTACCTGCTATGACGACCAGCTTTGTACACACCAATTAGTTTGTATATGTTTTAACAGAAGCAAAAGTTTTAAAGATCAGGTCCCAATTGTCCACAGAACTCATAAAATCAAAAAGTATCCATATTTTATTTCCGTCTATTTTCTTTGCAGCCCATCTGACCATCAATCCTAGCAGATATGAGTTCTTCCAAGGAGAATCTGTGTCTCTGAGCTGTGAGGAGGACAACAGTTCTGCTGGGTGGACCGTGAGAAGAGAGACAACCTACAGAAAGTCTACATGTGGAGATGGATGGGGAAAAGTAGAAGGTTCTGTTTGCTCTATCACGTATGTTTTTAAAATAGAAAGTGGAAAGTACTGGTGTGAGTCCAGAGAGGGAGCAGCCAGCAGCAGCATCCAGCTCACTGTCACTGGTACGACCGCTCCCTCCAACCTCCTAGCTGCTTACTCTAAAGATGGCTCCCCCATCAGGACTGAGCCTGCAGGTCATATGACCCTCCACCATGTGACCAGCTCGGATGAAGACCTCTACAAGTGTAGGATCGGCAGTCATGGAGAGTCTCCATCCAGCAGGATCTCTGTCTCAGGTCAGGTTCTAAAACTAATCTATACAATATTTACAGAATTATTAGGCAAGTAATATTATTGAGAATTATTTTTATTCATCGACAACTACAGAGGTTTTAGTTTATTGAAAATTTTAATGAACCTCAAAGAGGACTGTTTAAGAAGGTAAAAGGAAAGTTTTATTTTTTTGGAGCATAGTTATATATGAACAAAAGATGTACAGCTATTATTGTGCAGAATTATTATGCAACTATGTTTTATAATAACTAAAAACTCAAAATACTCAGTGACCAACATAGTCTACCTTTTTTTCAATAACAGTGACAGGCTGTCCAGTCCATAGACTGTCTCCTTCACTGTAAAACCTCCAGTTTAAGAACTGCCCACAAGTTCCCAATTGGGTCCAGGTCAGGTGAGGAAAGGGGCCGTGTCATTTGTTCTTCATCTTTAACACCTTTACAGGCTAGCTGCACAGAGCACATAAATATCATTGTCTTTTTATTAGATGCAGACTTCCTCCTGTGCTACTGCTTGAAGAAAATTATTTCTAAAACTGGCTGTAGGTTTGGGAGTCAATTTTCCAGCCCAGCCTCAACCCCAAAAGGTCAAACCAGATCATCTTTAATAATACTGGTTCATACCATGACCCCACATCCATCTTTTTACCCTCTGACTCGAAGTGATTTTCTGAACCAGTTACTGATCCAGCAACGGGCCTATCCATCTGGTCCATCAAGTGTCACTCTCATTTAATCAGTCCATTAAACATTTGAAACATTTGAAAATCACGGAACTCTCCGTGAGGCATTGACGTCAGAGCCACCACATCCTCGAGCCTGCTTCTCACTGGACCAGGCATTGCTTCAGTGATGGAGTTCCGGAACAGAGTTGTCAGCACAGGGCTCTTATCAACTTCCTCTTCTGTTTCCATCTTTTTAGCTGCTTTGCAATATAAGATGCTGGATTTTCTGTGTTATCGATTGGATCTCCTTTTAATGCCTTTGGATCAATCTTAGTCGGGTACTCTTTTTGCAGCGATTCTCCCAGTGCTGTGCAAAATAAATTGAATCCGATTCCTTCCGCTCTCTGTTGGAGCATCCACGCAAAACGTTCCTTTAAGACGTTTTCCATACCAGGTGTTCCCAGGCACTGTGCAAAAAACACCTTTATATCACCATGAGCTAACAATTTCCCCACAGATTCTTCTTCAAACACCTTTATCCACTTGCTGGCACCCTCGTGTATTTCTGGCAATCTGCCAACCAGGCCGACCAAGTCTTGAGAAGTCCATGGGACATAATGAGCAATGTTCCCTTTAACAAGTATAGGTAACTGTTTGTTATCTGTGTAGCTGTCAGGTGAATGTATGTTGGGTCTGTATCTCAAATCAAAATCACTTCTCCTGCCAGTAGTGGCTCGTGTTCCTCCTCTAGGGCCTTTTAGTGCCTCTTGTTCTGCTATAAGTGGATTTGCCACTAAGAGTTCGCTGGCATTTTCTGGTACAATATTTTGTCTTATGGCTTGCTTGTCGATGTCCTTTTCTAAGTCTTCAATTATGGTGCAATCAATTACACTTTGCAAATCTAACCCTTCGTGATCTAGGTTTACCCAAAATGAATCACCCTTTTGCATCACCGCGTAGTCTGCATAACAATCCACTCCACCCATAGGCTTCAGAGTCAACGACCTTCTCGGATCCCCAGATGTTTTCTTTGTGGTACTGCAATGCTTAGGTGATAGATTTCCTGCGTTTACAGAGGAATCTGAGTTCATTGAGCCTGCATTATTCTGATGTATTGCAACTGAAGCAGCTGGAGATCCTGACTTATGCATAGCCGAATATATATTTACTAAGGCGTGATCATTTTGTTGTGTTGCAGGTACATTTTGGTGAGGCGACCCTCCTGCATTGGTAACACTAATACGCGAGGCCTTTGTCATAATCTCTATGTTCTGTGGAACCGTTTTCGCTTCCAGCCCCTTCAGTTCTATCTCCTTTATTTATTGCATCTACGATCATTGGTCTTGTACTGGAAATCTCCCAAAATGTTAAATGTCCCAGATAGAGATGGATAAAGTAACGCAGCTTATAAATTTTCTGCCTTACCATTTGCAGACTGCTGTTTCATTTCCATAAGTTTCTGTTTTAATGCACTCTCCTTAAAAAAGTTTAGAATGTTTAACTCAAGCTCACGTTTTTCCTTTCTCTTTTTAGTATTATTATTTGCCTTGTAATCCATGATTCTGACTTCCATTTACTCACAAAGAGGCGTGTCAAAACAGCCTGTTTCAGGCCAGGGCGAGTTAAACTTCTGTGTTCTTTTGTTCCACTTTTTAGAGATCTTTGGAATTTTTGAAGCATATTCAGGGTATTTTAACCCAATAATAACGATAGGAATGTTTGCCATTTTGCTCTTTATTAGTTAAGCCAAATTTAGAAAACCAAAATTAGGGGGCACCACGGGGTTGACTTGTCTCACAGAATCAACGATGCTCCTACAGACTATTTCCTTTCAGAGATTCGTGTGCTTTCCTCTGTGAGCTGTGTGTGTTTGATTCCTCCTTGGGCAGGGGAGAGCTGTGTATGTTTTGGCAAGAGACATTGACAGTCTAAAAATAACCCAGGGTGCTTGCTTTTTCCTCAGTGACAGGCAAAAAAAGCAGGCAAGCTCACAGATCCTACCGCTGAAAGTTTTCGCACCGGCCAAACACACGTTATTGTCCAACCTTCAACCACAAAGTTTAAGTATCTGCACCCACACCCTTTCAACACAGCAGCTTCACTAAGTATACACACCTTGGTCCACCAAGATTTCCTTACAAAAAATAAAAGTTTCCATGCACTTTTTACCTCATCAAATTAGACAAACTTTTACCTTTACTTCTGATAACGGGACTTTGAAGAGAAAAATAAAGCAACAACAAACAAAACTCAGTTTCATACATGCGTTTTAGTCAAACAACAGAGCTCTCATCATTCAAACTCACAAGTAGATGTCGGTCACACAACACATCTCAATCACTCTTTCTCTCAATCACTCATTTCTGAATCATTCCTCTCATCTCACTTTCTCACTTTACACTTTCTCACTCTCCAGGGAACTTAATGGGTTATTTCTAATGGTCCAGATGGCCAATATTCCTGGATTTTTACTGTGCGCACATACAATTTAAATCATATTTATTGGACCCGTAGCAAAAAAATTAAAAAAATTAAAATAAACGTTTATATTTCACGTGCTCCAGAACAAGGCCTTCTATTTAAATTTGATCGGAGGCTTTTTCACCTCGTTACCTAAACCTGAGCAAAACCAGACTGCAGTTAACTCTTTAAGGTCATATATTTCATTGGATTCCCACAGGAAGATCCAAGAAATGCCTTATTTCTCTTCTTCAAGCGCTTACATTAACAGGGCCACGCCCTAAAAGACTCCGACCAGCTGGACGTTTCTAAAATCAACCATTTTTTTGATTCTAAAAAATTATATATATTAGACGAACTTCAGCTAGACCACAAAGGTCAGATCCATTCAATATTCGGCGTCACACTAGAGCTTTAACGGGGCATCCGATTCAAGCGGCTGGGACTAAACAAATCACTTCCTTTTAAGGTTGTCGCGTGTCGTCAATTGTGTTGGAATTCTATACCATTCCGCATCTTTTTATATGTTTAAGACAACCCTTTCCTCACGTGGGAAATCATGACAGAAGGCAAAACAGAAGAACCACCTCTCCCAATTGTCAAACAATCAAAAAACACTCTTCCCAAATCAAACCTCACAGGCGGCAGTTTTGTCATTAACAAGCAGAGAAAAAGAGAGAGAAGTGTAAAAAAAACATTTACACTCACCCTCTGTCCTTCTCCGTGTCTGTGTGCCCCGGCACAAAGTGGCCAGCTTCCGCCGAGGGCCCTACGCCACCTCGGGAAAAGTTCCTCAAACGTTGCAAAACAGATAACTTTATCTTAATAGTTGACATCTCTTTGGGAATGTCATCTCCCTGTCATGTTCTGGCCTTTACTCCCTTTACCTTTCGCCAAGGACAGTCTGACCTCATTGATGTTTACCAAACCTCCGCAATATCCAGTTATTGTGCGCTCCAGATGCAGGGATCGCACATCTCGCAGGGCATGCCCATAAAACACAGGCTCCAATGTCGCCTCCCTCTTCTCAGATCTGCCTGGAGCCGGTGTTGGGTTACATCGTGCTGCGTTCAAAGTCGTGGGACAAAAGAGGTCCACTCTTGTAGCGAGCAGTATGCCCTAACTGTGGCTTGCATTCATAGCTGCCAGCCGGGGTGCCAGCTGGGGTGGCAAGGCTTTCCTTTAGGGCAGCAGCTGGCACCCTGTGCCACCCAGTAGATCCACGTATGACTGCATCGCTCGAATTAAAATGAAGTTCTTTCTGATCTTGACAAAATGTCCCAATCCAACCAAATAAACCACAAATGTTTATAGGAAATAGTTCATCAGCTGAGTTCCTCCTCCTGCTGCCTCCATGTTCTTTCTTAACATCATAACGTCTGATTTGATTCAGATAATAAACACGTTCCTTCTGTCAGGTGTTTTCCCCAGTGGTGCCTCCAGAAATGTTTAATGGGGGGCCAGATGGGGCCACTGAAACTGTTTGGGTGGCACACTGAAACTAAAAGCCATGATTTCAGGATTTTATTCTACTGTTGTATTAAAGCTGCCTCTTGTAAATTATCTTAAAGATTTAAATAAACACCTACATATATCTTTTGGTTTATTGTTTGATTTTAATGTTACTAAGGATCTAATGTATGTAGACCAATAACAGTACAATTAACATTTTGAGTTGAACAACCATTCCTTTTTATTGTGTAATTATATTAGGATTAAGGTGCACAATTATTCATTTAGGGGCTGCACTATGGTAGCCTCGTGAGACCATCCTGATATCGCGAGCTTTCAAGGTTTCACTCGCAGATCAGTCTGGCTACCCTCCGTTAAAGAAAATTTGGAGCCGTTCACCAAACGAACGTCCAATCAGCTTTGGCTTTGAGGCGGGTTGAGGTGTGACGCAACGAGAAGCGCGACAGTTCAGTCTAAAGAACATGGCGGCTTCAGCCGATGAAACTAGCGTTAGCACGGCTATCGAGCAAGTTTTATCGGAATTACAGAGTATTTCTTTGCTGAGCTAACGAGCCTTTACCTGCAGCAGCAAGAGTAGCTTGGCCTGTGGTTGTGTTTTCGTCGTCGCTCGTAACAGAGCGACGACGAATCTGATTGGTTTATTTGGCCCGTCTATCACCAACATAGGCCAATCAGCTAACCAGTATTTTCGCCCCTTCCCAAAATTACTTCAACGGAAGGTTTCCAGATGGATATGCAGAGCAAATCTATCTGGCGGAGTCAGGTAAGCACTATGGGGTGCCGAATGTACAATTTCAGATAAAATTCTATAGCTGATATATTTTGATTATTTAGCTCACTTTTCTCACATTTAACTCCCTGTTCTCACATTTAAGACAGAAATTCACAATAAACAAGATCTTATATGCAATTGTCAACAATATGTTTATAAAGTAAAATAAATAGTTAAATGTTAAATCTAAATGTTAAATCTATATCTAAATGTTAAATGTTAAATGTAAATGTTAAATCTATATCTAAATGTTAAATCTATATCTAAATGTTAAATTTAAATCTAAATGTTAAATCTATATCTAAATGTTAAATTTAAATGTAAATGTTAAATCTATATCTAAATGTTAAATTTAAATCTAAATGTTAAATCTATATCTAAATGTTAAATCTATATCTAAATGTTAAATTTAAATCTAAATGTTAAATCTATATCTAAATGTTAAATGTAAATGTTTAATCTATATCTAAATGTTAAATCTATATCGAAATGTTAAATGTTAATGTTAAATCTATATCTAAATGCTAAATCTATATCTAAATGTCAAATCTATATCAAAATGTTAAATATAAATGTTAAATCTATATCTAAATGTTAAATGTAAATGTTAAATCTATATCTAAATGTTAAATTTAAATCTAAATGTTAAATGTAAATGTTAAATCTATATCTAAATGCTAAATCTATATCTAAATGTTAAATTTAAATCTAAATGTTAAATCTATATCTAAATGTTAAATCTATATCTAAATGTTAAATGTAAATCTAAATGTTAAATCTATATCTAAATGTTAAATCTATATCTAAATGTTAAATCTATATCTAAATGTTAAATTTAAATCTAAATGTTAAATCTATATCTAAATGTTAAATCTATATCTAAATGTTAAATTTAAATCTAAATGTTAAATCTATATCTAAATGTTAAATGTAAATGTTAAATCTATATCTAAATGTTAAATTTAAATCTAAATGTTAAATGTAAATGTTAAATCTATATCTAAATGCTAAATCTACATCTAAATGTTAAATTTAAATCTAAATGTTAAATCTATATATAAATGTTAAATCTATATCTAAATGTTAAATGTAAATCTAAATGTTAAATCTATATCTAAATGTTAAATCTATATCTAAATGTTAAATTTAAATCTAAATGTTAAATCTATATCTAAATGTTAAATCTATATCTAAATGTTAAAATTAAATCTAAATGTTAAATCTATATCTAAATGTTAAATCTATATCTAAATGTTAAATTTAAATCTAAATGTTAAATCTATATCTAAATGTTAAATGTAAATGTTAAATCTATATCTAAATGTTAAATCTATATCTAAATGTTAAATGTAAATGTTAAATCTATATCTAACTGTTAAATTTAAATCTAAATGTTAAATCTATATCAAAATGTTAAATGTTAAATATAAATGTTAAATCTATATCTAAATGTTAAATTTAAATCTAAATGTTAAATCTATATCTAAGTGTTAAATTTAAAGCTAAATGTTAAATCTATATCCAAATGTTAAATCTAAATCTAAATATTAAATCTATGTCTAAATGTTAAATCTATATCTAAATGTTAAATCTATATCTAAATGTTAAATGTTAAATGTAAATGTTAAATCTGTATCTAAATGTTAAATGTTAAATGTAAATGTTAAATCTATATCTAAATGTTAAATTTAAATCTAAATGTTAAATCTATATCTAAATGCTAAATGTAAATGTTAAATCTGTATCTAAATGTTAAATTTAAAGCTAAATGTTAAATCTATATCTAAATGTTAAATCTATATCTAAATGTTAAATTTAAATCTAAATGTTAAATCTATATCTAAATGTTAAATCTATATCTAAATGTTAAATCTATATCTAAATGTTAAATGTAAATGTTAAATCTTTATCTAAATGTTAAATGTAAATGTTAAATCTATATCTAAATGTTAAATGTAAATGTTAAATATATATCTAAATGTTAAATGTTAAATGTAAATGTTAAATCTATATCTAAATGTTAAATGTAAATGTTAAATCTATATCTAAATGTTAAATGTAAATGTTAAATCTATATCTAAATGTTAAATCTATATCAAAATGTTAAATGTTAAATATAAATGTTACATCTATATCTAAATGTTAAATGTAAATGTTAAATCTATATCTAAATGTTAAATTTAAAGCTAAATGTTAAATCTATATCTAAATGTTAAATCTATATCTAAATGTTAAATCTATATCTAAATGTTAAATCTTTATCTAAATGTTAAATTTAAATCTAAATGTTAAATCTATATCTAAATGTTAAATGTAAATGTTAAATTTAAATCTAAATGTTAAATCTATATCAAAATGTTAAATGTTAAATATAAAAGTTAAATCTATATCTAAATGTTAAATTTAAATCTAAATGTTAAATCTATATCTAAGTGTTAAATTTAAAGCTAAATGTTAAATCTATATCCAAATGTTAAATCTAAATCTAAATATTCAATCTATGTCTAAATGTTAAATCTATATCTAAATGTTAAATCTATATCTAAATGTTAAATGTAAATGTTAAATCTGTATCTAAATGTTAAATGTAAATGTTAAATCTATATCTAAATGTTAAATCTATATCTAAATGCTAAATCTATATCTAAATGTCAAATCTATATCAAAATGTTAAATATAAATGTTAAATCTATATCTAAATGTTAAATGTAAATGTTAAATCTATATCTAAATGTTAAATTTAAATCTAAATGTTAAATGTAAATGTTAAATCTATATCTAAATGCTAAATCTATATCTAAATGTTAAATTTAAATCTAAATGTTAAATCTATATCTAAATGTTAAATCTATATCTAAATGTTAAATGTAAATCTAAATGTTAAATCTATATCTAAATGTTAAATCTATATCTAAATGTTAAATCTATATCTAAATGTTAAATTTAAATCTAAATGTTAAATCTATATCTAAATGTTAAATCTATATCTAAATGTTAAATTTAAATCTAAATGTTAAATCTATATCTAAATGTTAAATGTAAATGTTAAATCTATATCTAAATGTTAAATTTAAATCTAAATGTTAAATGTAAATGTTAAATCTATATCTAAATGCTAAATCTACATCTAAATGTTAAATTTAAATCTAAATGTTAAATCTATATATAAATGTTAAATCTATATCTAAATGTTAAATGTAAATCTAAATGTTAAATCTATATCTAAATGTTAAATCTATATCTAAATGTTAAATCTATATCTAAATGTTAAATTTAAATCTAAATGTTAAATCTATATCTAAATGTTAAATCTATATCTAAATGTTAAATTTAAATCTAAATGTTAAATCTATATCTAAATGCTAAATCTACATCTAAATGTTAAATTTAAATCTAAATGTTAAATCTATATATAAATGTTAAATCTATATCTAAATGTTAAATGTAAATCTAAATGTTAAATCTATATCTAAATGTTAAATCTATATCTAAATGTTAAATCTATATCTAAATGTTAAATTTAAATCTAAATGTTAAATCTATATCTAAATGTTAAATCTATATCTAAATGTTAAATTTAAATCTAAATGTTAAATCTATATCTAAGTGTTAAATTTAAAGCTAAATGTTAAATCTATATCCAAATGTTAAATCTAAATCTAAATATTAAATCTATGTCTAAATGTTAAATCTATATCTAAATGTTAAATGTTAAATGTAAATGTTAAATCTGTATCTAAATGTTAAATGTTAAATGTAAATGTTAAATCTATATCTAAATGTTAAATTTAAATCTAAATGTTAAATCTATATCTAAATGTTAAATCTATATCTAAATGTTAAATTTAAATCTAAATGTTAAATCTATATCTAAATGTTAAATGTTAAATGTAAATGTTAAATCTATATGTAAATGTTAAATCTATATCTAAATGTTAAATTTAAATCTAAATATTAAATCTATATCTAAATGTTAAATGTAAATGTTAAATCTATATCTAAATGTTAAATCTATATCTAAATGTTAAATGTAAATGTTAAATCTATATCTAAATGTTAAATTTAAATCTAAATGTTAAATCAATATCTAAATGTTAAATCTATATCTAAATGTTAAATTTAAATCTAAATGTTAAATCTATATCTAAATGTTAAATTTAAATCTAAATGTTAAATCTATATCTAAATGTTAAATCTATATCTAAATGTTAAATTTAAATCTAAATGTTAAATCTATATCTAAATGTTAAATGTAAATCTAAATGTTAAATCTAAATCTAAATGTTAAATCTATATCTAAATGTTAAATGTTAAATCTATATCTAAATGTTAAATGTTAAATGTAAATGTTAAATCTATATCTAAATGTTAAATGTAAATGTTAAATATATATCTAAATGTTAAATGTTAAATGTAAATGTTAAATCTATATCTAAATGTTAAATGTAAATGTTAAATCTATATCTAAATGTTAAATCTATATCAAAATGTTAAATGTTAAATATAAATGTTAAATCTATATCTAAATGTTAAATGTAAATGTTAAATCTATATCTAAATGTTAAATCTATATCTAAATGTTAAATGTAAATGTTAAATGTAAATGTTAAATCTATATCTAAATGTTAAATTTAAATCTAAATGTTAAATCAATATCTAAATGTTAAATCTATATCTAAATGTTAAATCTATATCTAAATGTTAAATGTTAATGTTAAATCTATATCTAAATGCTAAATCTATATCAAAATGTTAAATTTAAATCTAAATGTTAAATCTATATCTAAATGTTAAATCTATATCTAAATGTTAAATGTTAAATGTAAATGTTAAATCTGTATCTAAATGTTAAATGTTAAATGTAAATGTTAAATCTATATCTAAATGTTAAATTTAAATCTAAATGTTAAATCTATATCTAAATGCTAAATCTATATCTAAATGTTAAATTTAAATCTAAATGTTAAATCTATATCTAAATGTTAAATCTATAAATGTTAAATCTATATCTAAATGTTAAATTTAAATCTAAATGTTAAATCTATATCTAAATGTTAAATCTATATCTAAATGTTAAATTTAAATCTAAATGTTAAATCTATATCTAAATGTTAAATGTAAATGTTAAATCTATATCTAAATGTTAAATCTATATCTAAATGTTAAATGTAAATGTTAAATCTATATCTAACTGTTAAATTTAAATCTAAATGTTAAATCTATATCAAAATGTTAAATGTTAAATATAAATGTTAAATCTATATCTAAATGTTAAATTTAAATCTAAATGTTAAATCTATATCTAAGTGTTAAATTTAAAGCTAAATGTTAAATCTATATCCAAATGTTAAATCTAAATCTAAATATTAAATCTATGTCTAAATGTTAAATCTATACCTAAATGTTAAATGTTAAATGTAAATGTTAAATCTGTATCTAAATGTTAAATGTTAAATGTAAATGTTAAATCTATATCTAAATGTTAAATTTAAATCTAAATGTTAAATCTATATCTAAATGTTAAATCTATATCTAAATGTTAAATTTAAATCTAAATGTTAAATCTATATCTAAATGTTAAATGTTAAATGTAAATGTTAAATCTATATGTAAATGTTAAATCTATATCTAAATGTTAAATTTAAATCTAAATATTAAATCTATATCTAAATGTTAAATGTAAATGTTAAATCTATATCTAAATGTTAAATCTATATCTAAATGTTAAATGTAAATGTTAAATCTATATCTAAATGTTAAATTTAAATCTAAATGTTAAATCAATATCTAAATGTTAAATCTATATCTAAATGTTAAATTTAAATCTAAATGTTAAATCTATATCTAAATGTTAAATTTAAATCTAAATGTTAAATCTATATCTAAATGTTAAATCTATATCTAAATGTTAAATTTAAATCTAAATGTTAAATCTATATCTAAATGTTAAATGTAAATCTAAATGTTAAATCTAAATCTAAATGTTAAATCTATATCTAAATGTTAAATGTTAAATCTATATCTAAATGTTAAATGTAAATGTTAAATCTATATCTAAATGTTAAATGTAAATGTTAAATATATATCTAAATGTTAAATGTTAAATGTAAATGTTAAATCTATATCTAAATGTTAAATGTAAATGTTAAATCTATATCAAAATGTTAAATGTTAAATATAAATGTTAAATCTATATCTAAATGTTAAATGTAAATGTTAAATCTATATCTAAATGTTAAATTTAAAGCTAAATGTTAAATCTATATCTAAATGTTAAATCTATATCTAAATGTTAAATTTAAATCTAAATGTTAAATCTATATCTAAATGTTAAATCTATATCTAAATGTTAAATCTTTATCTAAATGTTAAATTTAAATCTAAATGTTAAATCTATATCTAAATGTTAAATGTAAATGTTAAATTTAAATCTAAATGTTAAATCTATATCAAAATGTTAAATGTTAAATATAAATGTTAAATCTATATCTAAATTTTAAATTTAAATCTAAATGTTAAATCTATATCTAAGTGTTAAATTTAAAGCTAAATGTTAAATCTATATCCAAATGTTAAATCTAAATCTAAATATTAAATCTATGTCTAAATGTTAAATCTATATCTAAATGTTAAATCTATATCTAAATGTTAAATGTAAATGTTAAATCTGTATCTAAATGTTAAATGTAAATGTTAAATCTATATCTAAATGTTAAATTTAAATCTAAATGTTAAATCTATATCTAAATGTTAAATCTATATCTAAATGTTAAATTTAAATCTAAATGTTAAATCTATATCTAAATGTTAAATGTAAATGTTAAATCTATATCTAAATGTTAAATGTTAAATGTAAATGTTAAATCTATATCTAAATGTTAAATTTAAATCTAAATATTAAATCTATATCTAAATGTTAAATGTAAATGTTAAATCTATATCTAAATGTTAAATCTATATCTAAATGTTAAATGTAAATGTTAAATGTAAATGTTAAATCTATATCTAAATGTTAAATTTAAATCTAAATGTTAAATCAATATCTAAATGTTAAATCTATATCTAAATGTTAAATTTAAATCTAAATGTTAAATCTATATCTAATGTTAAATCTATATCTAAATGTTAAATGTTAATGTTAAATCTATATCTAAATGCTAAATCTATATCAAAATGTTAAATTTAAATCTAAATGTTAAATCTATATCTAAATGTTAAATCTATATCTAAATGTTAAATGTTAAATGTAAATGTTAAATCTGTATCTAAATGTTAAATGTTAAATGTAAATGTTAAATCTATATCTAAATGTTAAATTTAAATCTAAATGTTAAATCTATATCTAAATGCTAAATCTATATCTAAATGTTAAATTTAAATCTAAATGTTAAATCTATATCTAAATGTTAAATCTATAAATGTTAAATCTATATCTAAATGTTAAATGTAAATCTAAATGTTAAATCTATATCTAAATGTTAAATCTATATCTAAATGTTAAATCTATATCTAAATGTTAAATGTTAAATGTAAATGTTAAATCTATATCTAAATGTTAAATGTTAAATGTAAATGTTAAACCTATATTTAAATGTTAAATTTAAATGTAAATGTTAAATCTATATCTACATGGTAAATGTTAAATGTAATTGTTAAATTTATATCTAAATGTTAAATCTATATCTAAATGTTAAATGTTAAATGTAAATGTTAAATCTATATCTAAATGTTAAATGTAAATGTTAAATCTATATCTAAATGTTAAATGTAAATGTTAAATCTATATCGAATTGTTAAATGTAAATGTTAAATCTATATCTAAATGTTAAATTTAAAGCTAAATGTTAAATCTATATCTAAATGTTAAATCTATATCTAAATGTTAAATTTAAATCTAAATGTTAAATCTATATCTAAATGTTAAATGTTAAATATAAATGTTAAATCTATATCTAAATGTTAAATGTAAATGTTAAATCTATATCTAAATGTTAAATTTAAAGCTAAATGTTAAATCTATATCTAAATGTTAAATCTATATCTAAATGTTAAATTTAAATCTAAATGTTAAATCTATATCTAAATGTTAAATCTATATCTAAATGTTAAATCTATATCTAAATGTTAAATGTAAATGTTAAATCTTTATCTAAATGTTAAATGTAAATGTTAAATC
The DNA here is from genome assembly GCF_011125445.2 of Fundulus heteroclitus. NCBI lineage: Eukaryota > Metazoa > Chordata > Actinopteri > Cyprinodontiformes > Fundulidae > Fundulus > Fundulus heteroclitus. The sequence continues at coordinate 363,003 of NW_023396499.1, forward strand.
TATATCTAAATGTTAAATGTAAATGTTAAATATATATCTAAATGTTAAATGTTAAATGTAAATGTTAAATCTATATCTAAATGTTAAATGTAAATGTTAAATCTATATCTAAATGTTAAATGTAAATGTTAAATCTATATCTAAATGTTAAATCTATATCAAAATGTTAAATGTTAAATATAAATGTTAAATCTATATCTAAATGTTAAATGTAAATGTTAAATCTATATCTAAATGTTAAATTTAAAGCTAAATGTTAAATCTATATCTAAATGTTAAATCTATATCTAAATGTTAAATCTATATCTAAATGTTAAATCTTTATCTAAATGTTAAATTTAAATCTAAATGTTAAATCTATATCTAAATGTTAAATGTAAATGTTAAATTTAAATCTAAATGTTAAATCTATATCAAAATGTTAAATGTTAAATATAAAAGTTAAATCTATATCTAAATGTTAAATTTAAATCTAAATGTTAAATCTATATCTAAGTGTTAAATTTAAAGCTAAATGTTAAATCTATATCCAAATGTTAAATCTAAATCTAAATATTCAATCTATGTCTAAATGTTAAATCTATATCTAAATGTTAAATCTATATCTAAATGTTAAATGTAAATGTTAAATCTGTATCTAAATGTTAAATGTAAATGTTAAATCTATATCTAAATGTTAAATCTATATCTAAATGCTAAATCTATATCTAAATGTCAAATCTATATCAAAATGTTAAATATAAATGTTAAATCTATATCTAAATGTTAAATATAAATGTTAAATCTATATCTAAATGTTAAATGTAAATGTTAAATCTATATCTAAATGTTAAATGTAAATGTTAAATCTGTATCTAAATGTTAAATGTAAATGTTAAATCTATATCTAAATGTTAAATCTATATCTAAATGCTAAATCTATATCTAAATGTCAAATCTATATCAAAATGTTAAATATAAATGTTAAATCTATATCTAAATGTTAAATGTAAATGCTAAATCTATATCTAAATGTTAAATTTAAATCTAAATGTTAAATCTATATCTAAATGTTAAATCTATATCTAAATGTTAAATGTAAATCTAAATGTTAAATCTATATCTAAATGTTAAATCTATATCTAAATGTTAAATCTATATCTAAATGTTAAATGTAAATGTTAAATCTATATCTAAATGTTAAATGTAAATGTTAAATCTGTATCTAAATGTTAAATGTAAATGTTAAATCTATATCTAAATGTTAAATCTATATCTAAATGTTACATCTATATCTAAATGTTAAATCTATATCTAAATGTTAAATGTAAATGTTAAATCTATATCTAAATGTTAAATGTAAATGTTAAATCTATATCTAAATGTTAAATTTAAATCTAAATGTTAAATCTATATCTAAATGTTAAATCTATATCTAAATGTTAAATTTAAATCTAAATGTTAAATCTATATCTAAATGTTAAATGTAAATGTTAAATCTATATCTAAATGTTAAATGTTAAATGTAAATGTTAAATCTATATCTAAATGTTAAATTTAAATCTAAATATTAAATCTATATCTAAATGTTAAATGTAAATGTTAAATCTATATCTAAATGTTAAATCTATATCTAAATGTTAAATGTAAATGTTAAATGTAAATGTTAAATCTATATCTAAATGTTAAATTTAAATCTAAATGTTAAATCAATATCTAAATGTTAAATCTATATCTAAATGTTAAATTTAAATCTAAATGTTAAATCTATATCTAAATGTTAAATCTATATCTAAATGTTAAATGTTAATGTTAAATCTATATCTAAATGCTAAATCTATATCAAGATGTTAAATTTAAATCTAAATGTTAAATCTATATCTAAATGTTAAATCTATATCTAAATGTTAAATGTTAAATGTAAATGTTAAATCTGTATCTAAATGTTAAATGTTAAATGTAAATGTTAAATCTATATCTAAATGTTAAATTTAAATCTAAATGTTAAATCTATATCTAAATGCTAAATCTATATCTAAATGTTAAATTTAAATCTAAATGTTAAATCTATATCTAAATGTTAAATCTATAAATGTTAAATCTATATCTAAATGTTAAATGTAAATCTAAATGTTAAATCTATATCTAAATGTTAAATCTATATCTAAATGTTAAATCTATATCTAAATGTTAAATGTTAAATGTAAATGTTAAATCTATATCTAAATGTTAAATGTTAAATGTAAATGTTAAACCTATATTTAAATGTTAAATTTAAATGTAAATGTTAAATCTATATCTACATGGTAAATGTTAAATGTAATTGTTAAATTTATATCTAAATGTTAAATCTATATCTAAATGTTAAATGTTAAATGTAAATGTTAAATCTATATCTAAATGTTAAATGTAAATGTTAAATCAATATCTAATTGTTAAATTTAAATCTATATGTTAAATCTATATCTAAATGTTAAATGTTAAATGTAAATGTTAAATCTATATCTAAATGTTAAATCTATATCTAAATGTTAAATGTTAAATCTATATCTAAATGCTAAATCTATATCTAAATGTTAAATCTATATAAAAATGTTAAATGTTAAATATAAATGTTAAATCTATATCTAAATGTTAAATCTAAATGTTAAATCTATATCGAATTGTTAAATGTTAAATGTAAATGTTAAATCTATATCTAAATGTTAAATCTATATCTAAATGTTAAATCTATATCTAAATGTTAAATGTTAATGTTAAATCTATATCTAAATGTTAAATGTAAATGTTAAATCTATATCTAAATGTTAAATTTAAATCTAAATGTTAAATCTATATCTAAATGTTAAATCTATATCTAAATGTTAAATGTAAATGTTAAATCTATATCTAAATGTTAAATCTATATCTAAATTTAACATTTAGATATAGATTTAACATTTAGATTTAAATTTAACATTTAGATATAGATTTAACATTTAGATTTAAATTTAACATTTAGATATAAACTTAACATCTACAGGGAGAGTCGTCTGCATTGTACATGGCTTTGCTGCAATCCCTCATACTGAGCAAGCACGAAGCGACAGTGGGAAGAAAAACTCCCCATTAACGGGAAGGACAACCTCTGGCTGAACCGGGCTCAGTATGAACGGTCATCTGCCTCGACCGACTGGGGGTTACAGAAGACAGAGCAGAGACACAAGAGAGACAAAATAGCACAGAAGCACACATTGATCCAGTAATCTGTTCTACATTAGATGGTAGTAGCGGGTGAGCCGTCTTCTCTGGATGATGTCACAGTTAACAGAACGCCAGACCAGGTGTACCTACTATGAAGAGAAAAGAGAGAGAACAGAAAGTTAAAGCGCAAATGCCAACACATAATGCATAATTGAAGAACAGTAGAACTCTATATAGTGAGAAAATTAGATCCTGATATCCTCCAGTAGCCTAAGCCCACAGCAGCAAAACTACAAAGGTAGCTCAGAGTAACATGAGCCACTCTAGTTATAAGCCTTGTCAAAAAGGAAAGTTTTAAGATTAGTCTTAAAAGTAGACAGGGTGTCTGCCTCACGGACCAAAACTGGGAGTTGGTTCCACAGGAGAGGAGCCTGATAACTAAAGGATCTGCCTCCTATTCTGTGTCTGAGAGCAAAGTGCTCTGTTAGGAACATACGGGGTAATCAGAGCTCTGATATATGATGGAGCTTGATTATTAAGGGCTTTATACATTAGAAGAAGAATTTTAAATTCTATTCTTGATTTAACAGGAAGCCAATGAAGGGAAGCTAAAATTGGAGAAATATGATCCCTTTTGTTGATTTTCATCAGAACTCTTGCTGCAGCATTTTGGATCAGCTGAAGACTTTGAACTGCATTTTGTGGACTTCTTGATAGTAAAGAATTACAATAGTCCAGCCTTGAAGTAACAAATGCATGGACCAGTTTTTCAGCATCACTCCTGGACAGAATGTTTCTACTTTCGGCGATATTCCGGAGGTGAAAAAAGGAAACCCTGGAAACCTGTTTAATATGGGATTTAAATGACATGTCTTGGTCAAAAATAACACCAAGATTTTTTACTTTATTTCCAGAGGCCAAATTAATGCCACCCAGATTAAGTGATTGGTTAAGAAGTTTATTTTTTGAGGACTCTGGCCCAAAGATTACAACTTCGGTCTTGTCAGAATTTAGATGCAGGAAATTTAAAGTCATCCAGCTTTTGATGTCATCAAGACATGACTGCAGTCGAAGTAATTGATTGGATTCATCAGGATTTATGGATAAATATAGCTGAGTATCATCAGCATAACATTGGAAATTAATCCCATGCTGTCTGATAATTTTGCCGATCGGAAGCATGTATATAGTAAAGAGAATTGGTCCAAGGACTGAACCCTGTGGTACTCCACAGGTGACCCTAGAGTTTGAGGAAGATTTATTATTAACATGAACAAACTGGAATCTGTCCGATAGATAAGATTTAAACCAGCCTAATGCTTTCCCCTTAATCCCTACATTATGTTCAAGTCTTTGTAGGAGAATATTGTGATCAGCTGTATCAAATGCAGCACTGAGATCTAACAGGACAAGTACAGACACAAGTCCATTATCTGAGGCCATGAGAATATCATTAGTGACCTTCACCAGAGCTGTTTCAGTGCTATGATGAGCTCTGAAGCCTGACTGAAACTCCTCAAGTAGGTCATTACTTTGTAAATGTTCACATAGTTGATTAGCAACTACTTTCTCAAGAATTTTAGATAAGAAAAGAAGATTAGATATAGGTCTGTAATTTACTAACTCATCTTGATCAAGAGAAGGTTTCTTAAGTAAAGGTTTAATAACAGCTACTTTAAAAACCTGTGGTACATATCCATTTACTAAGGATCAATCATTTAATTTTTAATGGCATCAATTTCATTTCTGAAGAATCCCATAAAATCGTTACTACTAAGAGCTAAGGGAATAGATGGATCAACAGAGCTGTGGCTCTGGGTAAGTTTGGCAACTGTACTAAAGAGAAATCTAGGATTATTTTTATTCTCTTCAATTAATGATGAAAAATATGCTGCTCTTACTCTGCGAAGGGTCTTGTTATACAACAATAGACTGTCCCTCCAGATTAAGTAGGATTCCTCTTGGTGTGTAAAGCGCCATTTTCTCTCCAATTTCCTAACATTGTGCTTCAAGGAACGCAGCTCTGAATTAAACCAGGGAGCCAGCTTCCTGTGAATAATCACCTTCTTTTTCAAGGGACCTACATTATCTAATGCAGAATGCAATGAGGAAGTCACATTGTTAGCAAAGGTATCGATTTGTGAATGGGAAGAAACAGCATTGCTGCCATCTACAGGGCATTTCTGCAATACTGTCGATATTAAGAGGGGGACAGACTCTTTAAGTTTTGATACAGCATTATCCGATAAAAATCTACTATATTGGAACCCTCTTTTGGGGGTGGAGAACTCAGTTAGATTAAACTCAAATGTTATTAAAAATGATCAGACAGGACAGGGTTGTGAGAGAATACTGTTAATTCTTCACAATCAATGCCATATGTCAGAACAAGGTCTAAAGTATGGAGCCGAGAGTGCATCGGTTTATGCACATTTTGAGCAAAACCAATTGAATCTAGGATAGTTTTAAAGGCTAAACTAAGGTTATCACATTCAGTGTCAACATGGATGTTAAAATCACACACTATAATAACTTTATCAGTATTTAACACCAAATCAAATAATAAATCTAACAACTGATCCAAAAACTGAGTGTAAGGGCCTGGTGGACGATAAAAAACAACAAACAGAAGAGGTTTTATTGCTTTGCAGTTTGGATGAGGGAAACTGAGGGTTAAATGTTCAAAAGAACTGTAATTATTAGTTGGCCTGGGGCGAATTAATAAATCAGACTGCTGCTAACACTTTATTTCAGGACGAACAGAACAGCTTTCAACCCGCCAGTCCCCCGAACCACCACTACTCCCCTGGAAGCCACACATTTCTTCTGGTATAAACCCAAAACAACCTAACTTATAGAAACAGTAAGTGTACAACAGCACTTAGCAATACAGTCTAATATGGATCATTACAATTACATTTTATTTATTGATTTAATATACCGTGTTTGATTTTAATTTTAAAATATAGAAGAAATGTTTATTTAAACGTCTTTATGGTGTGGGGAAATATCACTGTCAGACCGCCAATTACATTTTTCATCTTGTGCACCCCCTAGTGGCAGCTCGCGCACCCACACTTTAGGAATCCCTGAGGTAGAAAGAGGCGTGGCTGGATTCCCCCACCTAGTGGTGAAATATTGCTTATTGCTCCTTTAAATGTTAGCAATAGGAATAAATTGTTCTATTTGGTATCTATTCCTGTATGGATTAATGATCTCTTACAAACTAAGCCATTAGGGACGCCAATCAAACTACATATTCTGAGTGTCTTCCTGCTGGTGAGTATTTATTAGGCTTGTCCAACAAGCCGCTCTGATGTTATCAAGTTTGTTTTAGAAGTCCCAAGGTCAAGGTATAAACCGTGGGGTGATCAGGCTTTTTCAGTTGCTACCCAGAGACTCTGGAACAAGTTACCCCGGGATTTTTGCATTGTTACAGATTTCGCTCTTTTTTAGGTCCAAACTCAAGACATATCTGTTCAGGCTGGCTTTTAATACGTAGCAGTGTTATGACAATTTGATTCTTTTGTTTCTGTAACCTTTTTGATTATATTGTTTTCTATTTTTCGTCTTTCTATTGTATTTTGTGATTTTCCTAATTTTGTTAAGCACTTTGGACACCTACTGGTTGTTGTAAAGTGCTATATAAATACATTTTGATTGATTGATTATCCTGAAGCTCAAAGGACACATGGGTCCACATGAGGTTCTCCTGGTGGGAGAACTTTAAATCAGAACACCTTGGTTCCTCTGGATCATGATGTCAACACAAAACAATGTTTAACATGATCTGATGCTGTTCCCATAAACTGTTCTGGGTTTCCACTGTAGATTAAATCTTGTGTTGATCTATGATAATTATCTAAAACTCTGACATCTTTGAGCTGAAACTTTCTACCAGAGATTCTCTGATCAATCAGCCAGAGATGGAAGCGGAGACTTCTGGTTCTTCTCTGGTATGGAACATAATGAAGGTCTGCTTTATGGTTCTGGGTGGGTTCCAGATTTTAATGATTCAATAAGAAAACGCTGTTTTAAAACAAGTAGTGTTTCTGTTTCTAAAGCAGTATTAGACATTAAATTCTTCTTATAGTGAATGTCCAGAGTTCCTCTCTAACTTCTGTTCTGTGTTGTTTTCTCTCCTGCAGGTCAGAGAAACATCACAGCAGAACCAGGAGACAATGCCATTCTGCCATGTAGAGCAGATGAGAACAAAGATGTTATAGTTGTAGAGTGGAGGAGAACTGATCTGGAGTCAGATCAATATGTTCTTGTGTACAGGGACAGTCAGTTTTTTCGAGAGGGTCAGTCTCCATCCTTTAGTAACCGGGTGGGTCTACTGGACGTGAAGAATGGAGACGTGTCTTTGGTTCTGAAGAATGTGACGACTGATGATACAGGAACCTATGAGTGTCGAGTCGTTCAGGGAGGAAATAATCGCTGGAAGAGATCTCTACTGGACATTGAGCCCATCTGCATCATTCCCCTGAGAGTTGAACCAGGTGAGTCTGTTTTTGGATCAGAAGCTCCTGCAGCTTCCTGGTTGTTGATGGAAGTGAGAAACAGATCAGATGTTAGATGATGGAGATGGACAGTAAGACTTCAATGAATCCTGGTTTTTATTTCTTACAGAACCATCCTAGAACTGAACAATTTTACAGTTTTCTTCCAGAAAGTCCAACAGAAATGTAGAACGTCATCCAGCTGCTTTGATTTAGTTCAAGAAGCATCAGATGCTGCTTTGCTGCTGCTGCTAAAATCATCTATTATTACAGTTCTACTGATGTGCTCCAAGACATTTATCTATTGTTGAAGACATAGAAACAAATGTGGAGAATCAGAAGATAAATGAGGGCTGGCAGTGACTCTGTTTAAAATCAGTCTCCATGTCATTCCAGTCATTTACCAATCAGTTGATTTCAGGTAAAGATGCTGAAATCAATGCAGAACTAGAAAAATTTGCATTTCCTGCGAAAATGCACTGTGAATGCAGTAAGCTGAATGATTGAGCAAAAGATGCAGAAGATCTTTGAAGAAGAGAAAAAATAGCTGAAAAGCATTGAAGAAGTTGAAAAAGTTGAAGAACTTGAAAGAGTTGAAGAATTTGAACATGAAAGAACAATAGCTGAATGATTAGAAGAAGAAAAACTGAGGGAATGGCACCAAACATTTCCTAACTCATTCTAAACACTGAATTGTTTAACAAAGCAGAAGTAGAATTTCAAACTTGAATATACTGTAGCCATATGTGGGCCTGCATTTCTAGGAGTATAAGGGGTTTCACCACCATTGGAAAGCATTGGATGTTTAACACCTCATAGATTGGAGTTGCTTTATGCGACGTAGGCCAAATTTCTTGTGGAGCTTTCTCTCTAATGGAAGTACAGACTTTGTAAAGCAGAAGTTTGTACGAGCTTCCTAGAGCTACTTCCGGTTAGCAACATGCTAACAGTTAGCCGCTGACATGGTTGTGTTCAGTATCAACGGGGAATTGTACTCTGTCAGTTTGGTCCAAATCATGTACTGGGAAGTGCCTCAAAAAGGGGTGCCAATACTTAATGTCACCAAACGTGACCAAAGTTCTTGGGTCAGATTGGCCTCCTTTAGCAACTCAGCCTCATTACATCTGGGCCCAGAACTCAACATTTGACCAAAATGGCATGTAGCGCCATTTCCCACAGGTGGGTGGTGCTGTATTGGCCAATTGGGTCGTGTCTGGGCATCATGCCAGGTCCTGTTGGAAGCAAAGGCCCACATAGCTGAAAGTCACTTGAAAATTTTAAAAATTTCAAGAGGAAGTGACTGTGCGAATTTCAGATTCCTACATTAATCACAGCAACTGCGGTGAGCGTCGAAAGTTGCCATCCTATCTCAATGGAGCCTCTCCCTCTGGCGAGAGTTCCGTCGTCATGGAAACTCACTGACACACCTGCAGCGGGCAAGTCTACAGAAGTGCAGACACTTTGCTCAAAATATGTCGCATTGGTTTATTTTGGAGAACTTTGCCTCGCACAACGCTCCATATCTCCTGATCCGAAAATGGTAGAGACGTAATTTTTTCTGCGTTTATTTCTTAACGAATAGGGGAAGAAGACTTGCTATCGGTTTTTGCAGGAAATATTTTAATAAAGGCGTAAAAGATTATGATATAAAGGGGGATTTTTAAGGAATTTCAAAAATCTTCTAAAAACGGTCCCAAACAAATCGCTCTAGCTGACAAAGTATAAGAGATATCAAAATAATTATTTCACTGTGAGTATCAGCAGGCTTTTGAGGACTATGTTGCTCATTTTTATGTTTGTACAAAAATCAGTGTAGGCACAGCGACGATGTAAAAAAGTGGATCATGTGGAAAAATGCAGCTCTAAAGCATTTTCAGGATTTTGCACATTCGCTACTGCTGAACAAATTGTTCCTGCGGCAAAACCATAACAGTTATCCAAAAAAATTCCTTTTTTGTGAGTCCCAGAAGGGTTGGGACATTCAAACTGTGAAAGTCTCATGCCTGTACATCAAACGGTTTAGGAGTAGCGACGATGCGAATACGTGTGATGTTTTGGATTTTCAGACGTCATTTTTCAAAACCGCTCCATAGGAAATGAATGGGGGAGGTTTCGGGTTTGTGTCGCTCTGAAGTGATTTGCGAAAAATCTATAAATGCTACACCAATGAGGGTTACATTTCCTGAATCCCGACAAAAATTCCTATGTTTTGATGTATAATTTATGTAGATAGGTTGAAATTTGAGCGAGTGAGAAGAAGTTGTTCGGAGAAGAAGAATTTGTTGAATTTCTAGAGTGCGCATTCTATAACTGCCTCCTTGACGACCATAGCAACGCATGTTATTTGCTGAATTTCTTGAAAAGCCAAAATTATTTTAAGGAGGTACTATATGAAAATGGTAAAAGATATGAAAAAGCTGAAATAGACCATAATAGCTGAAAGATATCACTACATTTTAAAAGTTGAATGGCGTTTCTAGCTGAAAGTAGGCTGAAGCAGTAAGCTGTCAAAAAGCAGCTGAAATGAGCGGAATTTTACTGAATTACATTCATTTCCTATGGGAGAAAAAAAAGCTGAAAATTTGCAGAAAAAGCTGAATATTTTAAAAAGTTGAAAAGTTAAAAGTACAAAAAGATATAGCCATCGATCCCAGAAGAAGCTGAATAGTTTAAAAGTTGAATGGTTGAAATCGGACAAAAACTGTAGGAGGAGAAGTGAATCAAACTTTAAACAGTAAAAATGCGTAAGAGGATCTCAAGAACTGTGAATGCCTACTGCATTCACAGTAATAAAGTCTATTTCGGTCCCCAGTAGTCAGACATCAGATATGTAGAGCAGCATCATGTGATCTGCTCCTGGCCAGTACCAAGATGGACTCCTGGCTTTCAGAGAACAGCTTCTGGATCAGATGATTGTTGCTGTTCTGGAGCAGAACAGCAACAATCCTCCAGAACTTTCCTCGGCATCATGTTAATGGTGGAGAAAGATTTCTCCACCGACAAGCTGCAGAGCTGCACTACAAGGTCACCTTCAAGAACTGCTGCTATGGTCTGCTGCTGTCTACAACATTTAATCTAGTGGACCTTCAGAGGAGGGAGCGTACTAGAAAGGTGGAGGAAACAGAGCTGGAGATGCTGATGAGACTCTGGAGGAATCAGCTGCTCTGAGATCAGAGATCAGTAGATGATGAGGGAAAGCAGCTTCTCTTTCGTCTCCTAGCTGAAAGACCAGACTAACTCCTGCTTCTCTTCTGCAGGAAACCAGGATGGAGGAAACAAGGACGGACTAAAGGAGGATGGAGGGAACGAGGAGAAACAGAAAGCGGATGGAGGGATCAAGGATGGAGGCACGAAGACTGGACTTGTAGTGTCCTATTTTGTGCTGTTGTGGTTCTTCCTGTTGATGCTGTTGTAGCGTTCTTGTGCCATAGAAGGCGGAGATATTCTTCAACCCAACCTGATTGTGTTTTTCTGCTCCGGTCAGATTTATACATTTCTGAGTCTAAAGCTAGTATTAACAAGTAAAGGAGTGTGAACAAGTCTTAAATGGGCTCATATTCTCTATGAAGCTTTTCTTTCAAATGTTTTATTTTTATTTTAGTTTTTTCACCTTTGTCGTTTCCAGAGCTGAGCAGGATTTATCTACAAAGAAGAACGTTCCCTTTTTCAGCCAAAGAAATCAACGTTTCAGTTCACTTCATTTTTAAACCCAGTTATCAGAACAATCCAGTCTTCAGTGGTTTATTAAAACTAAATGTAGATCAGTCAGGAAGTCTTCAGTGTAAATATTTGATCAGATCCTAAAATGTTCTAAACGGATCAAACTCTGAACTGAGGAAGCAGAACTTTAATGTTTAGCTGAACACTGAATAACGGGTTCGTTCACTGAACTCTGTTCTGTGTCTTATAGTCTTTTTCAAGATCTCACCAGTGACACAAATTAAATACATTTAAAACGTTTTTATAGATAGAGAGCACAACAACCTGTGCCTGATCACCAAGTGAAATTTACGTTTTAATATTTTTCTTTTGTCCATATGGTTTGCCTGATCCGTGACTGAAGCTCATGGACATGTGTAAAACGATTAGAAGCTGTTTCTTTTATTCATTTTGCTGTGTTAAAACACTGACACTTAAAATTAAATTTAAAACGGTGTTGCCTAAGATTGAAATTTTATTTAAAAAAGGGCAAATTATTGTTAATGCTTTAAAAATATCCCAGAGCTACAGAATTTAGAAACACTGTCCAGTAAATTGCTGCCCAAAGTCCCAAGACCCGTGTCCTGCATGTTTTACATGTATGCCTCTAAATTAAACAAATGGGAAGCATGTTGCAGGAGAACTTCATAGGCTGCCAGTATGCTTATGACCAAAACAATGAGCATACTGGAAGCATGGGGGCAAAACATGTGCCAATTGCCCATCCCAGAGATTAACCCGTCTCTTAGGGAGCAGTGGGCTGCCACCATGTTGATCTCAGTTATCCTTCTGGGGCTAAGTGTCTCGCTCAGGGACAGAGTGGCAGTCTGTAGGAATCAAACCGGGGAATTTGCAGCATTCCCAGGATACACACTCTCAGCACTGACTAGGCCACATTTCTTGTTATTTGTGTCATGATTCAAATCTTGTGACGATAAGTGAAAGATAAACACACAGAGTGATTAAATCAGTCAGTTGGCTCCACTGGTCAACCACTCACGGAAATGACCAAGCGTGCAGAACAGTCTTTAGGGTCTGCTAGGACCTGTACCGAGTTCAAAAAGTCAGTCCTTTTTAAAATGTGATTTACTTTGTTGCATGAATTAGTCACTCAAAGATTCTTTCAAGATACTTTCATGCCTACAGTAAATTCTGTGCAATACTGTTAAACCTCAATATACAGAACTGTGCATGAAGCTGTGCTATGAAACATTCCTGATACGTTGAGAGTTTGCAAAAACATGAGTTCCCAGCAGTGATATTGTTAAGTGTACAGACTCAGTATTCCCAGCAGGGGGCGACAGCTGTTTTCCAGCTATTAGTTTTTGATTTGATGTTCCTGAAACATTTTCCCGGTAGAAGATGGGCAAACAGTGCATTGCCTGAGTGTTCAGGCGCTCGGGTCCCGGAGGTTCTAAATACAACTCCCACAGACTGCCACTCTGGGTCCTTGAGCAAGACCCTTAACCCCAGACTGCTGCCCAGGTGCCGCAGAGTGGCAGTCCACTGCTCCCCAAGAGGATGGATTAAAATGCAGAAGTGAATCTCTCCATTGTGAGATCAATAAAGTTCTATAATGATTGATTAACTGAACCCGATATTCAACCAGACACGGAATAAACGTTCAAAAGGGTTTATTCAAAAAGGGGCAGACAAAAACTGAAGGCAAAGCTATGTTCTGAGTAGACAGGGGAGGTCAAGCCATGATAAACAAAACCAGACGAAGGGGCGATATAAGGTGCAGGGGCAGAGCTCCAGCAATAGTCCAGGCAGGTCCAACGAGCGAACAGACAGTCCAATCCTAGGAAACGGACCGGGTTCCTGAAGCTAAATGTTCCTCCGACAAAGTACTCAGAGGGTGACAGGTACAGAGTCCAGAACTTAATTATTTACAAAAAACAGGCAGGCTGACAAGGTCAGGGAGGCTCTGCAGGCTCAGAGACAAAAATAACAGGGAGAACAGGTTGGGCAACAAAGAAAAAGCTCACAAGCAAAAAGGTGCTGGAAGGCTCTTATTGGTGAAAGAGTAGAGACGTCTTGGCACTGGAGACTGACTTGGACTCTCATTGGTGTAGGATTTATAGATTTTTCGCAAATCACCTCAGACCGGCAACAACCCCAAAGACAAAATGATCCAAAAAACACCAAACAACTTCAGCCTACTCGCTCAATTTTCACTCTACGTACACAAGTTATACATCAAAAAGTAGGTATTTTTGTCTGGATTCAGGAAATGTAACCCTCATTGGTGTAGGACTTAAAGATTTTTCGCAAATCACCTCAGACTGGCAACAACCCCAAACCCTCCGCAAATTCAGCGAGTTGTTTGGAGTTTTGCGTGCTGCAGACAGCCAGCCAGGGCCGGTCCCAGCCATAGGCAAACTAAGGGGCCACTTGGGCCCACCGGTGCAATGGGCGGGGGGGGGGGGGGGGGGGGGGGGGGGGGGCAAATTTTCCTTTATTTTATTTTTTTTACAAGTAGCAATTAAATTACTTCACTTATACGCACCAGGCGGGCGCATTTTTCAATTTCTTCAGAAATTGAACGTTTCTAGTTCAAACTTACTCTGCTTCTTCAACCTTGGGCTGCAACTCAGTAGATGAGCTAGTAGATAACTTTCAGTCTAAAGTCTCAGACATCATTGACTGCATTGCTCCAGTTAAAGTGAAAGTTCTTTCCGGGAAGAAAAAATCTCCTTGGAGAAATGCTCCATCAGTTAGAGGTGAAAAAAGGGAGTGTCGAAAAGCTGAACGCAGGTGGAGAAAGAACAGACTCCAGATTCACTGTGGCATCTATAAAGAGAGACTTTACAGATATAACTTACTATTGAAAAATGCAAGAGAATCTTTCTTCTCTGAGATCATTAAGAAAAACATTAATAATGCTCCTGTCTTTTGCCACAGTCGACAGGTTAACAAATCCTCCTGTCTCCATGGCTTCTAAACTCCACTCCACCAGGGCCTGCAATGAATTTGCTAACTTCTTTACTGAGAAAATCCTAAAAATTAGAGGATCAGTTTGTACATCCATAGCAATACCAGAACCAAAGCTGTATCCAACTGGAACTTATCCTGACAAAATGTCCCAATTCAGCCAAATAAACTACAAAAGCTTAGAGGAGATCATTCAGCAGCTAAGTTCCTCCTCCTGCTGCCTTGATGTTCTGCCCACAGCTTTCTTTAAGAAAGTTTTGCCTGTCTTAGCGTCTGATTTGACTCAGATAATGAACACGTCCCTTCTGTCAGGTGTTTTCCCGGAGTCCATAAAAACAGCAATTATCAAACCACTGCTGAAAAAGAACAATTTAGACAAACTACTACTCCAGAACTACAGGCCCATCTCAAACCTCCCCTTTATCAGAAAGATTATGGAAAAAGCTGAGTTTCAACAATTAAACACCTTCTTAACAACGATCAGCCGCTTTGACGTTTTCCAGTCTGGCTTCCGTGCTCACCACAGTACAGAGACTGCCCTTATCAAGGTGTTTAATGACATCCATATAAATACAGACTGTGGAAGAACCACCGTGCTGGTTCTATTGGATCTCAGTGCAGCATTCGATACTATCAATCACTCCATTCTGTTAGAACGCCTGGAGAACTGGGTCGGCCTTTCTGGTACAGCTCTTAACTGGTTTAAATCCTACTTAAAGGACAGGGAATTTTTTGTATCATCAGGTAACTTTACATCCCAGATGACAAAAATTACATGTGGGGTTCCCCAAGGGTCCATCCTGGGTCCCCTCCTCTTCAATATCTACATGCTCCCTCTAGCTCAGATCATAAAAAACGACATCAGCTACCATAACTATGCAGACGACACACAGCTTTACATCACCATGTCACCAGGTGACTATGAACCAGTTCAAGCACTGAGTAAATGCCTAGAAGAAATCAATGCATGGATGTGCCAACATTTTCTTCAAGTGAATAAAAACAAAACTGAAGAAATAATATTTGGACCAATAGAGGAGAGATCAAAAGTTAGCACACAGATAGCCTCCATGGCTGAACAGAAACAGGTAGGGGCAGCACCCAAACCAGCTCCAACATGAACAAAGCAGGATGACACAGTAGCTTCATGAAGTCGGCTGATGTCAGAGCAGTGAAGAAATGTTAGAAGTAGCTCTCAGCAACAACAGTGGAGACCAAAGAAACTGAAACTGAAGACATTTCTACTAAATGGACATCTCAGCCATCAATCATCATGATAAGGGTCATGATTTCTGTTATTTTCTTCATTTTATTGATTTATGCTGGGTACAATAGAACATGGAAATGAAACACAGGGTAAATCTGATTACCAAAGGCTTTGACATGTTCAGGGGGAATCCTACAAAGGAAATCAGCACGTTTATTTTACCTCCTTCCCTTTTATAAAGCTAAAAAACACATTTGGATAAATGACAGGTCCGAATGGAACCCTGATCAACTAAAACCTTTGTGAAACGAACATGCTTCAGCAGATTATGTCCAGATTTGCTGCATGTATAGTCTGGACCTGGATATACAAAGCCTTAGGCTTCTCCAAAAGAGAAGTTTTTGAGAAGTATTTAGTTGAGGGTCAGAAAATGTTTTTTCTTTGTTTAATCACCTATAAATCAGATATAGTGACATTTGGAATACTGGTTCCACCTTTAAAAAAATGTAATGCCTTATTATCACACAAACACTAAAATTTGCATTTAAACTTTATAAGTTTGGAGCTGTACTTGGTTTATTTCACATATATAATTTCAGGCGGAAATTGCTTGTAAAACCCTCTCGGCATAAGAGGTTAAACATGAACTACTTTCAAGCTTTTGCTTGTTGGGTGCTCCTATCAGTCTGACCGTTTAATTATTGTGCAAAATTTTCTAGCATATGGATTAATTTATTGGGAAGAAAAAGGAACAGAAATCCAACTGAAAGCACAACTTTATAATGTTTCCAGATTGTAAAAGTAAGTGGTCTGCTTCATAAATCTATAGATAAAAATGTATGTTTCTTCCTTCAAGAGTGAAGCTAATTTTACTCACAACAACATTATACTGTCTGGCTCCAGGAGTAAACATCCAAGTATTTTCTCCTTCTTTCATTTTTCCCTATAGAACAGTAGTGAAGTACAGATGCCTGGAAGCTGTAAACAAAAACAGAAGAAAGGATAAAGTTACTGAAAGAGGAATCAATTTTTCTGCTGCTCCAGAAAACTGAAGATCAAAGCTAGAAGAGGCTCTTTGCAGCAGTGCTAGGGTTAGCTTAGCTAATGCTAACTGACTAAAGCTAACTGTTGCTGCCAGTGAAAGTTGTAAAAAAAGACTCGTTGAAGAAACACTATTTCACTGGAGGTGTAATTATTAGATGATAATTAAAATATTGATTGATCTAGATCTATAATCTTTCTCTAAGGAGTTTCCATGTTCTTCCTGCATGAATGAATTCTCTCTGGGTACCCCACCTTCTACCTACAGTCCAAAAATATGGCTGATAGGTTCAACATGGAAGACAAGTTGATAGTGGTGGTCTATGGTTGGCCTGACTTTTATGACTTAACCAATTATTTCTACCAAGACAAGTCCAGAAAGGACCAAGCCTGTAGAATTCAATTCAATTTTGTTTACATAGCGATAATTCATGAAACATGTTATCTCAAGGCACTTTCCAAAGTCAAAGTCAATCAGATTATATAGACTGGGTCAGATTATACAAATTTCCTATACAAGGGAACCCAGTTGATTGCATCAAATTCCCAATAAGCAGCATTCACTCCTCCTGAAGAAGCGTAGAGCTACAGGGAGAGTCGTCTGCATTGTCCATGGCTTTGCAGCAATCCCTCATACCAAGCAAGTATGAAGCAACAGTGGAAAGAAAAACTCCCCATTAACGGGAAGGAATACCTCCAGCAGAACCGGGCTCAGTATGAACGGTCATCTGCCTCGACCGACTGAGGGTTAGAGAAGACAGAGCAGAGACACAACAAGACAGACAAATAAGCACAGAAGCGCACATTGATCACAGAAACAGAACCCCAGACCAGGTGTAACTACAATGGAAAAAAAAAGAGAGAGAACAAAAAGTTAAAAACTGAAATGAAGACAAGCAATGCAAATTGGAGAACAGTAGAACTCGATAGAGTGAGAAAAATAGGCCCTGATGTCTTCCAGTAGCCTAAGCCTATAGCAGCATAACTGTAGAGGTAGCTCAGGGTAACATGAGCCACTCTAACTATAAGCTTTGTCAAAAGGAAAGTTTTAAGACAGGGGGCGCTGTATAGACAGGGTGTCTGCCTTTCCACAGGAGAGGAGCCTGATAGCTAAAGGATTAAAGGATCTGCCTCCCATTCTACTTTTAGAGACTCTAGGAACCACCAGCAGACCTGCAGTCTGAGAGCAAAGTGCTCTGTTAGGAACATACGGGGTAATCAGAGCTCTGATATACGATGGAGCTTGATTATTAAGGGCTTTATACATGAGACGAAGAATTTAAATTTGTATCAGAACTCTTGCTGACGCATTTTGGATCAGCTGAAGACTTTTAACTGCATGTTGTGGAATTCCTGATAGTAAAGAATTACAATAGTCCAGCCTTGAAGTAATACATGGATGGACTCGATTTCAGCATCACCACTGAACAGAATACCTTTAATTTTGGCAATATTCCGGAGGTGAACAAAGGAAACTCTGGAAACTTGTTTAATATGGGATTTAAATGACATGTCTTGGTCAAAAATAACAGATAAACACCAATATTTTGTACTTTATTACCAGAGGCTAAGTTAATGCCATCCACATTAAGTGACTGATTAAGAATTTTATTTTTGGAGGATTCTGGTCCAAAGATTACTGTCATGGTTTTCAGATTTTTTGCCCACATGCAGATACGAGTGGAGACCAAACACAGTTTAAAGATGTTTATTAAGGAAAGTGCGGACCCCAGGGACGGGGCTACAAGTAGCTCGGGCGAGGCCTGAACGTCGGGGTGGTGAGACTGCGGAGAAAAAAGGAGAAATGACTAATGGCTCGAACCAGGAAATAAACCAGAATGTGCGCTGCTTACCATTAAGCTGGGCAGACCTAACCGGGGGAGTTGTGTCAAGGGAACTCCGTTAGTTTACCCCTTGACTGAGTAGGTGGTTAGTGGCTGGAGGGCGGCAAATGGAGCAGGCGAGAGATCCGGAGCAAGCCTCAACAGACTGGAGCGACAGACAGGTTAACCAGAGTTCAGATGCGCCAGTGGAATCCGGGAAGGGGACCTCAGGCCTGACTTGGTAATGCCAAGGGAGTATGAGGGGGAGAGCCAGAGCAAAATCTGAGCTGTGGGTTCCATTGGTCTGATTCTTCGGACAGGGCTTCAGGACAGGTGAGTGGATCCAAGCACAAACTATGACAAACGGGAGAGCCAAGATTAGTCAAAAATAGTGGGAAGAAAAAAACTCACAAACAGGTTCCAGGAGCTTGGTCAGAGGCCACGTCATACCACGACTGGTTTAAGGCTAAAAAATAACACCAAGATTCTTTACTTTATTACCAGAGGCCAAGTTAATGCCATCCAGATTAAGTGATTGATTAAGAACTTTATTTTTTGAGAACTCTGGTCCAAAGATTACAACTTCTGTCTTGTCAGAATTTAGATGCAGAAAATGTAAAGTCATCCAGCTTTTGATGTCATCAAGACATGACTGCAGTCGAAGTAATTGATTGGATTCATCAGGATTTACGGATAAATACAACTGAGTGTCATAACAGTGGAAATAATCCCATGCTGTCTGATAATTTTGCCAATCGGAAGCATATATATATAGTAAAGAGAATTGGTCCAAGGACTGAACCCTGTGGTACTCCACAAGTGACCCTAGAGTTTGAAGAAGATTTATTACTAACATGAACAAACTGGAAACTGTCCGACAGATAAGATTTATACCAGCCTAATGCTTTCCCCTTAATCCCTACAGTATGCTCAAGTCTTTGTAGGAGAATATTGTGATCAGCTGTGTCAAATGCAGCACTGAGATCTAACAGGACAAGTACAGACACAAGTCCATTATCTGAGGCCATGAGAATATCATTAGTGACCTTCACCAGAGCCGTTTCAGTGCTATGATGAGCTCTGACGCTTGACTGAAATTCTTCAAATAGGTTAATACTTAATTCTTCAAATAGGTTAATACTGATTCTAAACATTTCAAACACTGTGCAGGTTCTAAAGATTCCTCCAACGCTGCCTCACTTACTGAGGACGAGGTAATCATGTTTGGGAGGATGCCAATTATTTTATTTTTAATGGAATGAATTTTATTTATGAAGAGTCAGTGAGGAGGCAGGAGTGGCAGGTTAGGAAAAGTGTCTCTAGACAGCACCATTGTACTGCTGTATTTCTGGCTTGTCGCCCGCTGTGCAAATTGCAGGAGAGTGAAAGCACACAAATGTGGAAACTTTGTAGCCGAAACCGTGTTTAGTGTGGACACACCATTACTCTCAAAGTTGTCCAAGTCATCCTAATTGTCATGGTTTTTACGTGTTTGGCCCACATGCAGACATAGACGGAAGCAAAAACAGTTTTAAGATGTTTATTTTAATCAGACTTACTTTAATAATCCCAGAGGGAAATTGCTGATTTTTTTTCAGCTGTCTCTGAACTCCTTATAAAGCCCAAGGTGAAAGCTCCTTGATTTAAGGCTCAATAACGGGAAAGCACACAGTGTGTGTGACAGGCAAGGTCTGAACGTCAGAGCTGGAATGACTGCGGAAAAATGGGGGATAATTTTATTGAGGATCCAACCAGGGGAAAATGTGCCAGAAGCTGCACCGCTTACCGTTTAGTTGGGGAGACCTATTCGGGGAGAATGAGTGATGAGGGAACTCTGTGACCGTAACTCGCTGATGGAAACAGGTGGCTGAGTAACTGGAGGGCTGACAGATGTAAAGCTGGCGAGGGGTCCGGACAGCACCACTGAAACGGCAGGCAGGAGGAGCAGCTGGAAGAACCGGAGTGTTTGTAGGTAATCCAGGTGAATCCAGGAAGGGGTTCTCACGCCCGGCTTGGTACCACCAAGGTAGCATGAGTGGAGATGCCAGAGCAAAATCTAAGCGGCGGGGATTCTGAAGGGTTTCCAAGAACTCACAGATACGAGGCACGGGAGACAGATCAGACGCCTAGACATACCACGACGGGGTAACAGTCTTACATCTTCCAGCTGTCTCTGAACTCCTTATAAAGCCCAAGGTGAAAGCTCCTTGATAAGCAGCAGGTGTGGGCCACGCCCACCAGTCAACTGCAACCACCTGTGAAGCAGAGTTAGAGCACGGAAACACAGAGAACCGTGACACTTATATTACAAAAGTTGAAGGAAGTGAACCTACAACATCAACAAATGATGAAAATGAACCAAAGGTCTTATCAAGTGTTTTTCCCTCAGTGGATAAGAAAAGTGTTGATGCCGGATATAGACAGCATTCTCACAATAGTGCCTTCAAGTCAAAGAAAAGTCCAGAAATGGTAGGAACAAATAAACTTATTTATCATGAAAGCTCTGGTATATTTTTGTACCAAAGCATTGGCAAGAAAGCTCAATCTAACTGGGAACAAACCCAAAGATCTTTATTACCAATATGAATAAAACGCCTGTGTTGATAATTACTTGTTGGCTGACCTGGAAGTGAGTGGTTTGGTTGGATGTATATTTATCGACCTACCAAAGGTTTTCACTCAACAGGAGATACCACTGAGCAAATCAAACATCCCCCTGGAAGAATATCTAGATAAATGGTACTTGAAATATGTCATATTGCAAAGCATGAACACTGATATAAGACTTTTGATTAGAAATTATAATAGCAATAAAAAAATGCCAATTGATCCTTGTAAAGTGATAAACAGCAGAGGCCAGTAGACCAGACACAGTGAGAATACCACTTGGTCGGATGGTAACCCCTCAGAGAACCTAATAAAGCCTTTTCAGAGATTAATGCAGCAACAGGTTGCTGTCAACTGAGTCAGTCTGCAAGCAATAAATAAACTTAAAAGGCAACAGAACAACCAGGACTTCCCAGAAAGAAACTGTGAGGACAAGCTGGAGATGTCTGAAAAGTTAACTTGCTCATTAAGGGTAGAGTCTGCGATTTTTCCAATTTTCAACCACCTGAATTTCAGTAGCTAAACGGGAAAAGTTGGGTGCTAGACACGAGAAACGTCATAATGAATTTAAGAATTAAGACAACCTAGCAACTTATGCTAACTTGACTAGTGTTAAGAAAAATGGCAAAACATAAACACGAGGATGCCCCTTGGGCACTTCTTTTTGGGGAGTTTCTGGGCACATCCCCCAGAACTTGCTTGATGGATCATATATCCTGTCTGACCTGGGAATGCCTTGGGGTCCCCTAGAATGAGCTAGAGGATGTCACTGGGGAGAGAGATGTCTGGGTTTCCCTCCTGGATAGTTGCCCCCCAAGCAATTATCTAGATAAGTGGAAGACAATAGATGGATGGATGGATGCTAAAGACCAGACCACAGAAATTTATGGGAGGTGGATATGCAAATCTAAATGCTAACCAAGATTTATCAAACCTGAAATTGATTGCAGGCACAGTTTTTGCATTTATATTTGGTATATTTGAAAGGCAGCTGCAATCTTGCACACAAAAATGTGCGGTCATTGCAGTCAGAAAGGAGGCTTTAGTACAATGACAGATGATGGAGAGTCTGTTTGGATCTAAATATATTTGGACAGAAATATGTCCAAAATAGTATAATGATTTTTATTGGTGAATAAGACATCTGCCCTGGACAGATTAATTGAATTGAATTGAATTAATTTCAATTTTATTTATATAGCGCCAATTCATGAAACATGTCTTTTCGAGGCACTTTACAAAGTCAAAATCAATCATATTATACAGATTGGTCAAAAATTTCCTATATAAGGGAACCAGTTGATTGCTTCAAAGTCCCGACAAGCAGCATTCACTCCTGGAGAAGCGTAGAGCTACAGGGAGAGTCGTCTGCATTGTCCATGGCTTTGCAGCAATCCCTCATACTGAGCAAGCATAAAGCGACAGTGGAAAGAAAAACCACCCATTAGCGGGAAGGAAAAACCTCCGCCAGAACCGGGCTCAGTATAAACGGTCATCTGCCTCGACTGACTGGGGGTTACAGAAGACAGAGCAGAGACACAACAAGAGAGACAAACAAGCACAGAAGCACACATTGATCCAGTAATCTGTTCTACATTAGATGGTAATGGCAGGTGAGCTGTCTTCTCTGGATGATGTCTCAGATAACAGAACGCCAGACCAGATGTACCTACTATGAAGAAAAAAAAGAGAGAACAAAAAGTTATAAGCAGAAATTATGACAAGCAATGCATAATTGAAGAACAGTAGAACTCGATAGAGTGAGAAAAATAGATCCTGATGTCCTCCAGTAGTCTAAGCCCATAGAAGCACATCCCCATAGGTAGGTCAGGGCAACATAAGCCACTCTAGTTATAAGCTATGTCAAAAAGGAAAGTTTTAAGATTAGTCTTAAAAGTAGACAGGGTGTCTGCCTCATGGATCAAAACTAGGAGTTGGTTCCACAGGAGAGGAGCCTGATAGCTAAAGGATCTGTCCCCCATTCTACTTTTAGAGACTCTAGGAACCACCAGCAGATCTGCAGTCTGAGAGCGAAGTGCTCTGTTAGGAACATACGGGGTAATCAGAGCTCTGATATATGATGGAGCTTGATTATTAAGGGCTTTATACGTTAGAAGAAGAATTTTAAATTCTATTCTTGATTTAACAGGAAGCCAATGAAGTGAAGCTAAAATTGGAGAAAAATTATCCCTTTTGTTGATTTTCATCAGAACTCTTGCTGCAGCATTTTGGATCAGCTGAAGACTTCGAACTGCATTTTGTGGACTTCTTGATAGTAAAGAATTACAATAGTCCAGCCTTGAAGTAACAAATGCATGGACTAGTTTTTCAGCATCGCTCCTGCACAGAATGTTTCTAATTTTGGCAATATTCCGGAGGTGAAAAAAGGAAACTCTGGAAACCTGTTTAATATGGGATTTAAATGACATGTCTTGGTCAAAAATAACACCAAGATTTTTTACTTTATTACCAGAGGCCAGATTAATGCCACCCAGATTAAGTGATTGGTTAAGAAGTTTATTTTTTGAGGACTCTGGCCCAAAGATTAAAACTTCGGTCTTGTCAGAATTTAGATGCAGGAAATTTAAAGTCATCCAGCTTTTGATGTCATCAAGACATGACTGCAGTCGAAGTAATTGATTGGATTCATCAGGATTTATGGATAAATATAGCTGAGTATCATCAGCATAACAGTGGAAATTAATCCCATGCTGTCTGATAATTTTGCCTATCGGAAGCATATATATAGTAAATAGAATTGGTCCAAGGACTGAACCCTGTGGTACTCCACAGGTGACCCTAGAGTTTGAGGAAGATTTATTATTAACATGAACAAATTGGAATCTGTCTGACAGATAAGATTTAAACCAGCCTAATGCTTTCCCCTTAATCCCTACAGTATGTTCAAGTCTTTGTAGGAGAATATTGTGATCAACTGTATCAAACGCAGCACTGAGATCTAACAGGACAAGTATAGACACAAGTCCATTATCTGAGGCCATGAGAATATCATTAGTGACCTTCACCAGAGCTGTTTCAGTGCTATGATGAGCTCTGAAGCCTGACTGAAACTCCTCAAGTAGGTCATTACTTTGTAAATGTTCACAAAGTTGATTAGCAACTACTTTCTCAAGAATTTTAGATAAAAGAAGATTAGATATAGGTCTGTAATTTACTAACTCATCTTGATCAAGAGAAGGTTTCTTAAGTAAAGGTTTAATAACAGCTACTTTCAAAACCTGTGGTACATATCCATTTACTAAGGATAGATTAACCATGTCCAAAATAGGGCCACTGATCAATGGGAATATCTCCTTAAACAACTTGGTTGGGATTGGGTCTAACATACAGGTAGAAGGTTTAGATGAAGCTAAAATTTTAGATAGCTCAGAAAGCTCTACTGCTTCTAAACAGTTCAAACACTGTGCAGGTTCTAAAGATTCCTCCAATGCTGCCTCACTTACTGAGGATGAGGTAATTATGTTCGGGAGGATGCCAATTATTTTTAATGGCATCAATTTTATTTATGAAGAATCCCATAAAATCGTTACTACTAAGAGCTAAGGGAATGGATGGATCAACAGAGCTGTGGCTCTGGGTAAGTTTGGCCACCATACTAAAGAGAAATCTAGGGTTATTTTTATTCTCCTCAATTAATGATGAAAAATATGCTGCTCTAACTCTGTGAAGGCTCTTATTATACAACAATAGACTGTCTTTCTTCTTGGTGTGTAGAGCGCCATTTTCTCTCCAATTTCCTAACATTGTGCTTCAAGGAACGCAGCTCTGAATTAAACCAGGGAGCCAGCTTCCTGTGAATTATCAGCTTCTTTTTCAAGGGAGCTACATTATCTAATGTAGAACGCAATGAGGAAGTCACACTGTTAGCAAAGGTATCGATTTGTGAATGGGAAGAAACAGCATTGCTGCCATCTACAGGGCATTTCTGCAATACTGAGGATATTAAAAGGGGGACAGACTCTTTTAGTTTTGATACAGCATTATTGGATAAAGATCTACTATAATGGAACGCTTTTTTGGGGGTGGAGAACTCAGTTAGATTAAACTCAAAGGTTATTAAAAAATGGTCAGATAGGACAGGGTTGTGAGGAAATATTGTTAATTCTTCACAATCTTTGCCATATGTCAGCACAAGGTCTAAAGTATGTAACCAGGAGTGCATCGGTTTATGCACATTTTGAACAAAACCAATTAAATCTAGGATAGTTTTAAAGGCTACACTAAGGTTATTACATTCAGTGTCAACATGAATGTTAAAATCACCCACTATAATAACCTTGCCAGTGTTTAACACCAAATCAGATAAGAAGTCTGACAGCTGATCCAGAAACTGAGTGTAAGGGCCTGGTGGACGATACAAAACAACAAACAGAAGAGGTTTTATTGCTTTGGAGTTTGGATGAGGGAAACTAAGGGTTAAATGTTCAAAAGAACTGTAGTCATTGGCCTGGGACTAATTAATAAATCAGACTGAAAGATAGTTGCCACTCCTCCTCCTCTTGCCACAGATCTGGGAATGTGGAAATGTAAATAACTGGAGGGAGTTGACTCATTTATACTAACGTTGTCCTCTTGTAGCCAGGTTTCTGTGAGACAAAATAAATAAATCTGATTATTGGAAATCAATTCATTAACTAACAAAGTCTTTGGAGGGAGAGACCTTATATTTAATAAACCACATTGAATTGTTTTATTTTTTGGTTCAAAGCTGTATTGATTATTATTAGATTTTTATGATTTGTTCCTTTTAGATCAGTTTTTAATTTGTTTAGTGTTGACCGTGGGAAAGACACTACTCAATAGGGTAATGGGTGGGTAACAGTACAGAAGCTGCAGAGAGGTGTGTTAAACTATGGCCCTGCTTCCTGGTCTGGACCCTGGGTTGTCAGCATTTAGGAGAACTAATAAATCCGGCCAGATTCCTAGAAAGAAGAGCTGCCCCATCCAAAGTGGGATGGATGCCGTCTTTCCGGATTAGACCAGGTTTTCCCCAGAAAGTTCGCCAGTTATCAATGTAGCCCACGTCGTTTTCGGGACACCACCTAGACAACCAGTGGTTGAATGACGACATGCGGCTAAACATCATCGCTGGTCAGATCAGGCAGGGGACCAGAGAAAATTACGGTGTCCGACATTGTTTTAGCAAACTCACACACCGAAAAAACACCAACTTTAGTTACCGCCGATCGGCGTGGCCGGGTGTCATTACTGCCAGCGTGAATAACAATCTTACTGTATTTACGCTTATCCTTAGCCAGTAGTTTTAGGTAGGATTCTATGTCGCCCGTTCTGGCCCCTGGCAGGCGTTTAACTATGGTCCCTGGTGTCTTTAGTGCCACGTTTCTTAATTTGGAGCTGCCAATGATTAAGGTCGGCTCCTGTGCGAGACTGTCGCTGAGTGGGGGAAATTTATTAGAAACGCAGATGGGTTGGTGGTGATCTGGGGGCTGAAATCTAGAGCTATGCTTCCTACGAACCGTCACCCAGCCGGCCTGCTTAACCGGCTGCTCAGGTGCTGCGGCTATTGGTTCGCTACGTGAAGTTACTCTTTGTGGCTCCGCGCTAGCAAAGGAGCAGCTCTCAGCCGGTTTTTCAACAGCACGGAGTCGGGTCTCCAATTCTGGCACCCTCGGCTCCAAACCTACAAAAATACTACATTTATTACATGTACCATTATTACTAAAGGAGGCAGAGTAATAACTAAACATCTGACACAGAGAGCAGCAGATAGGAGACTTAGTCAGAGATGGAGAAGCCATTATGAGGCTAAGGCTTGGCTAAAGCTAGGCTAAAGCTAGGCTAGCGCCCTCTTACCACACCAAAAAGCAAACCGTGTGAAACACGGGGAGTTCCCAAACGTGATGTGCAGCCACAGAAAATGTTTTAAAAGTGCTTATGTTTTGGAAACAGATATTACAGCAAAGAGGTTTAAAGATAAAAACGAGAGCGAGAGAGCCTCGAGCAACACACTGCAGTTCACACAGCGACAACAGGAAGTGACACAATACGCCTTACCGCAAACAGGAAGTCGACACCACTCCAGCACTTGTGATTGCCGACAGCATTAATGCAGCGCCCATGGCACCGTGAGGGTGGGGCGGTGGACCAGGATGTTGCGCAAGATGGTGTGTGTGTGTAAGGGGGAGGGACATTGTGACAGCTCTATCCCCTTATAGACCCCTTGCATCTGACGTCACAGTCACGTGATCGGGGGTGCGCGCCTCCATCTTGGTGGGCAGGCTAGCCTGACAGCCCGTCTACTACATGACAAAACGGGTGATTTAGAGCGTATTTTTAGTTAGTTTATTTTTGGAATTTAAGCAATGCCTACGACTTGTTGTGCTCCTGGTTGCACACAGAGGCATTCCAAATCGTTGGATGTACGTTTCTGTCGTTTACCGAAGGATGAGGAAAGAAGAAAGAATTGGATATTTTCAATGAAAAGAGCGCAGGCAGACCCTCCCAATGGACTGGGGGAGCCATCATTCTACGAGAGAATTTGCAGTCCACACTTCATCTCCGGTAAACAACTTAATTCTGCTCTAGTCATTGTTCTACTTAAATAGCGGCGGAGGGGAGGTAGCGATCGCTACACAGGGGCCCGTGTAGCGATAGCTACCTCCCCTCCGCCGCTGTCTGAAGCAGCAACAGCGGCTTCTCCGGCCCGTAGCGATCGCTACACGGGCCGCTGTCTGGAGCAGCACCCGCTTCCTGCTGCTCCAGACAGCGGCGGCTCTCCGGCCCGTGTAGCGATCGCCACCTCCCCTCCGCCCGTTCACGGGCGCTAGTACTTCTGTGTTTACGCTGCAATGTCGCCGACACCCCCACCCATTTTAACAAGACAAAAACACCTAAATAATCCGTAGTGAGTGATGTTTTTTTTAACCTACCGGGCGGGTCTTCCTCTCTGCTTTGTGCTGTTACACAAACATGTCTGAACATCCATCCATCCATTTTCTGACCCTCTTAATCCCTCATGGCGTCGCGGGCGTTGCTGGAGCCTTTTTCCTGATATAAAATAATTGCAGCCGTCCAGTGGTTTCAGGGGCTTTCGTGCTCTCTTGTCTGTACTGGCCTGCCGTGTTTATAAAGCAGCTGTGTCGCGGTACGAAACCCTTGGTCAGCATTTCACAGACTCGCTCCGTCCCTTCAGGCTTTTGCTGTGTGGATCTGGCAATCTGATATCATCAACCATCAACTTACTCTTAAAACGATCTTGTGATACGTTATCTAAAGAAGAAAAATACCTGGAGAACTCGTCATTTCGTCAAATGCCGTGCCAACCAATATGGCCGCCACACAAGGGTTTCTGGGTAACGGAGTCACGTGGTTGCAAGGGGTCTATTGTCTGTCTGTAACACTAACAGCAGTGAGATAAGCTACCATGACAAGTGTTGTTGCTTTAGTTCTCATTCATAAAGCCATGAAATTGAGGACAGTATTACCGGGGACACGTTGTCTAAAACGGGGACAGCCCCTGTTAATGGGGGACATATGGTATTGACACGAGTCAAGTTAACTTGACTCGTGTCACAAGACAGTAGAAGGAATACATTTCCTTAAATGACTTGTCTGTTGATTATTATTGATGTTGTCATGGTTGTGCAGGTTGAAGCAGAACAAAAATGGAGACAGAAATCCAGAGATGACATATTAACAGGTTTTAATAAAATAAAAATAGCAGAAAATAAAAGGGGATGACCAGGTAGCTTATGTACACAGGGAGAGTGAGAAGAGAAGACGTTGGCAACAGCTGAGAGCAATGAAGGGAGAGAGCTGAGGGATAATAATAATAATAATAATAATAATAATAATAATAATAATAATAATAATAGTAGATAGAGGAGGGCAGGGAGGAAACAATGGAAGAAATCTAACCAAATAAGACAGAATCAAGGACCTATTCAATAACTCAAATTTACTAACTGGTCCACAAAGGTAATAACTAATATAAACAACACTGAAGTAAGCATAACTAAAGAAAGTATGATCCAGAAAGCTCAAGTCACTCAAAACACAAACACCCACAGGATCATGACTCAACTGTCTACACACAGAGATAAATAGCATTTAAACAGCGCTTTGCAGCCCGATGTGTAAAAACACAGCCCTCTTAAAACACAGTCCTTATGATTGAGGAAATCTAAAACAGATGTGTCCCATGCAGAGGCTGATGAGCAGAGCTAAAATTACTTAGTAAAGAACTGCGTTAAACATCTTGGTCAAGACTCTGAGGGTATCAGTGCTGATTGGCTGGTGCCCTGGGAGACAAGGAATTTGGAGGCGTGGTGGTGGTGGTTTATCTGGGTGGTTGTGTGTGTGTGTGAGATAGAGGGGTGGGGTTGATTTAGCCCACAGCCAGCAGTAACCACCATCTTTATTTAGTTTAATTACCAGTATGTAATCATGTTCACGTGTTTCTACTTTATTCTGATATAAAATTACACTTTTTATGGCATATCCAGTAATTTTTCAGCTTGGTGTATTATTAAATGTAATCAATGTTTTTTAGTCTGTGATTACGAAACATTGTTCAACCACTCCAGTTTTAGACATTTTCTCGAGAAATCTTTATAAGGTAAGGATTGTGAGCACTGTGTAAATTAAATTATTATTAAAAAACATTTTGAATTTATCTCTTTATTACTCTGTAACATCTGTGGTGCTGTGAGTAAAGAAAAACTGTGGCCTAAACATCCATCCATCTATCCATCCATCCATCCATCCATCCGCTTCCGCATCCATCCATCTTCTTCTGCTACCCCCGCGACCTGTGGTCGGGTTGCGGGTGTAGCAGCTTCAGTAGGGAGGCCCAGACGTCCCTCTTCCCAGCCACTTGGGCCAGCTCCTCCGGGGGAATCCTAAGGTGTTCCCAGGCCAGCCGAGAGACATAGTCCCTCCAGCGTGTCCCTCCAGGGTCTTCCCCTGGGCCTCCTCCCGGTGGGACGTGCCCGGAATACCTCACCAGAGAGGCATCCGGGAGGCATCCGGGAGGCATCCTAACCAGAGTCCCGAGCCACCTCAACTGGCTCCTCTCGATGTGGAGGAGCAGCGGCTCTACTCTGAGTCCTCCCCGGATGACTGAGCTCCTCACACTATCTCTAAGGGAGAGCCCAGACAGACTACGGAGAAAACTCATTTCAGCCGCTTGTATCCGGGATCTCGTTCTTTCGGTCATGACCCAAAGCTCGTGACCACAGATGAGGGTAGGAACGTAGATCAACCGGTAAATCGAGAGCTTCGCCTTTTGGCTCAGCTCTCTCTTCACCACAACGGATCGGTACAGCGCCCGCTTCATAGCAGACGGCGCACCAATCCGCCTGTCGATCTTCCGCTCTATCTTCCCCTCATTCGTGAACAAGACCCCAAGATACTTGAACTCCTCCACTAGGGGTAGCACATCCTCCCCAACCCGGAGAAGGCACTCTACCCTTTTCCGGTTCAAGACCATGGTCTCAGATTTAGAGGCACTGATTTTCATCCCGGCCGCTTTGCACTCGGCTGCGAACCGCTCTAGTGAGAGCTGTAGATCACACCCTGATAAGGCCAACAGGACCACGTCATCCGCGAATAGCAGAGACGCAATCCTAAGGCCACCAAAACGGATCCCCTCAACACCTTGGCTGCGCCTAGAAATTCTGTCCATAAAAGTTACGAACAGAATCGGTGACAAAAGGCAACCTTGGCGGAGTCCAACTCTCACCGGAAACGACTCCGACTTACTGCCGGCAATGCGAACCAGACCGTCGTACAGAGACCTGACAGCCCTTATAAAAGGGTCTGGTACCCCCCACAGGATCCCTCGGGGTACACGGTCGAAAGCCTTCTCCAGATCCACAAAGCACATGTAGACTGGTTGGGCAAACTCCCATGCCCCCTCCAGAATCCTGCTGAGGGTATAGAGCTGGTCCAGTGTTCCACGGCCAGGACGAAAACCACACTGCTCTTCCTGAATCAGGGATTCGACTCTCCGATGGACCCTCCTTTCCAGATCCCCTGAATAGACCTTACCAGGGAGGCTTAAGAGTGTGATTCCTCTATAGTTGGAACACACCCTCTGGTCCTCCTTTTTAAATAGGGGAACCACCACCCCAGTCTGCCGATCCAGGGGAACTGCCCCCGATGTCCACGCAATGCTGCACAGCCACGTTAACCAACACAGCCCCACAACATCCAGAGCCTTAAGGTACTCAGGGCGAATCTCATCCACCCCCGGGGCCTGGCCACCGAGGAGCTTTTTAACAACCTTGGCGACCTCAGCACCAGAGATGGGAGAACCCGACCCAGAGTCCTCAGGCTCTGCTTGCCCGCCGCTTCGACTGCCGGTACACATCAGCTGCTTCCGGAGTCCCACAGGCCAATAAAGCCGTGTAGGACTCCTTCAGCTTGACGGCTTCCCTCACCGCTGGTGTCCACCAGCGTGTTTGAGGGTTGCCGCCGTGACATGCACCGACAATCTTGCGGCCACAGCTCAGACTAGCCGCGGAACATGGTCCACTCGGACTCAATGTCCCCCGCCTCCTTCGGGACGTGTTCAAAGCTCTTCCGGAGGTGGGAGTTAAAGCTCCGTCTAGTGGGGGACTCTGCCAGACCGTCCCAGCTAACCCTCACAGTACGTTTGGGCCTGCCAGGTCTGACCGGCTTCCTCCCCCACCATCGGAGCCAGCTCACCACCAGGTAGTGGTCGGTGGAGAGCTCCGCCCCTCTCTTCACCCGAGTGTCCAAGACATGTGGCTGCAGGTCAGATGAAACGACAACAAAGTTGATCATTGAACTATGGCCTAGGGTGTCCTGGTGCCAAGAGCACATGTGGACACCCTTATGCTTGAACATGATGTTTGTGATGGACAATCCATGACGACAATCCATGACTGACCCCTTTGGCCCCTCCGACAGGTGGTGAGCCCATTGGAAGGGGGACCAATGTTTCCTCTTCGGGCTGATTCCGGCCAGGCTCCATGGGCAAAAGCCCAGCCACCAGGCGCTCGCTAACGTGCCCCACCTCCAGGCCTGGCTCCAGAATGGGGCCCTGGTGACCCGCATCCGGGCGAGGGAACACAATGTCCATTGTTCGTATTCATTATAAGGAGGGTTTTGGGCTGCTCTTTGTCTGGTCCCTCACCTAGGACCTGTCTGCCTTGGGTGACCCTACTAGGGGCATAAAGCCCCTGACTGCATAGCGCCTAGGATCATTGGGACACTCAAACCCCTCCACCACGGTAAGGTGGCAGCCCAGGGAGAGGCTAAACAAAATGTGTGAATTGTTCTAATCTGCTAGGTGTGACAGACATGTTGCTGCCACTCATGCTTGGTGCAAACAGCCTCATGGTGCAGAAATAATGCAGGGGAGCAAGGTAGTTGTAAAAATTATTCTACATGTTTATTAGCTCTGATTTAACCTTTGGACATAATAAATCCAATGAGATGTAAGACATGGACATCTTCTTCTTTTACATTAAACACACTTAATGTGTGCGACGGTGGCACAGAGGTTAGGGGGTGCGTCTTGCAATTGGCGGGTTCCCAGTTTGATTCCCTGCTCTGACTGTCTCTGTCGTTGTGTCCTTGGGCAAGACACTTCACCCGCATGGCCTGTTGGCGGTGGTCAGAGGGCCCGGTGGCACCGTTGTATGGCAGCCTCGCCTCTGTCAGCCTGCCCCAGGGCAGCTGTAGCTACTAACATAGCTCACCACCGTCAGGGTGTGAATGTGTGTGTGAAATACAAAGACTGTAGTGTAAAGCGCTTTGGAGGTTGTCAAGACTAGTTAAAGCGCTATACAAGTACAAGCCATTTACCATTTACCATTTAATGGAAAGTTAGGAGGTCCACATTTAGCTGAAACACAGAAACAGGAACCATGACGAGCACGGAGTATTATAGTCAGTTAGCAGAAAAACCACAAACTGCAGCACAGAGGGAACAACTTTAACTGAGATCTGCTGAAATATCAATTAACTAAACACTTATGGAAGGGAAATATTGAATAAACCTGAAGAGAAAGTAATTGAATTTAAATTTAATGAGTCAGAATGTTTATTGAATAAGAACAAATTTTCAGGTTGTAGCTGGAAAACATGTAAAAATCCAACAGAATGGGTTTGAAATGTGTGACTTGATGTACAGAACGAGTTGTGCATTCAGATCCAGAAGCCTGTCTCACCTTCCGAGTTTCTCTGAACACATCGTCTCACCATCAGAACCAGAACCAGCAGCAGAACCACAACGATGACAAATGGAAGTGACAGGAGCAGGTAGGGAGGAGATGGAGGGGAGGAAGGTGAAGGAGAAAGGAATGTGGTCGGGGCAATAGTTGATGGTTTCACTAAAATAAAGATATTTATTAAATTATCTCCACAGTTCAGATATTTACTCTAGAGATGAAGGACTTCTGTTTTTACTTCCTGACCTGAGACAGAGATCCTGCTGGATGGAGACTCTCCATGACCGCTGATGTTACACCTGTAGAGGCCTTCATCAGAGCTGGTCACATGGTGGAGGGTCATGTGACCTGCAGGCTCAGTCCTGATGAGGGAGCCATCTTTATAGAAAGCAGCTGGGAGGTTGGAGGGAGCGGTCTTTGTGTGACAGCTTAGAGTGACGTTATCTCCCTCCATCACAGGGAGGACAGGACTCTGCAGGATCACTGATCCACCTCAACACAGAGACAAACTACAGCATTTCATCCATTTCCACACAGCTTCATCAACACTAACTCCACAGTCTGATCTTACCAGTGACAGTGAGCTGGATGCTGCTGCTGGCTGCTCCCTCTCTGGACTCACACCAGTAAACTCCACTGTCTAATGTGAACAAGTAGGAGATGTTACATGTGGAACCAGATGGTATCCCCCATCCATCTCCACACTGAGTTCTTGTTCTTCTTGTTGTGTTCCTCCTCGCAGTCCATCCAGCAGAGCTGTTGTACTCCTCACAGCTCAGGGACACAGAGTCTCCTTTAAAGAACTGAGATCTGCTGGGACTCACAGTCAGACCAGCTGCGAGGACTAAAATGGAAAATTACATTTATTTAAATGGTTTTAAAAATAATGTCATGCTTTGAGGTTTCTGTCCTTCCAAATATTTACTAATATAATGAAGTTATTGAGTTTTGATAGAATGAACCAACCTTCATCTGTTCTGCAGCAAAGCAGCAAACAAGGAACTGAGAGAAATTAAACTTATTAGTTATAGTTGAACATATAAAAGTTCATGAGAACTTCACAATCACAGACATCTTATCCTCCAGAAACATTACATAACACTGATCTTCATTACATATGTATTTATTTAGTCAAATAAAATTGTAACTTTATCCAGACTTAGCATTTACATCTAAATTATTTTAAACAGTTTATTCTCTTTTTCATCAGCTTCTCCATCATTATCCTGTAATTTCATATCTCAGTCATGTTCAGTGTTTTCAGTTTATCTGAGATGTGTCCATGAAAGCCAGCGCTGTGTTACTAAGAGCTACAAAGAGGCAGTAAAGTCACTTTTTATCCTTCTTGATGTGTAGAAGCTCTTTCATCTGAATTCAGTCTGAAGTTTTGGCCCAACTCTTTGACTCAGGTTAAAACAGAGCAGACAGTAAATTTACTTTGCCTGAACAACAACAGGTTTTGTACTTACAGAGCAGATATCGTAGAGATGTTTCCATCATGGTAACACTTCCCGGTCTAGCCACTATTGGTTTTCTGTTGGGGCCTTCTTCCTGAAAACATGAACCTATTCCTCTTTTTTTCTAACATACAAGTGTTTGTTTTCTCTGTTTAAAGCTACAGAAATAAATCTGTCCTAGAAACAGGACACCAGAAATTACCCTGGTCCCTTTTTCTTATTTAAACATATATGTAAACATTTGCAGGCTTCGGATTGGTTGATTTTCCCAGCTGACAGATAAATATTGATTCCTGGCAGTTTATAATCTGCAGGAACTTTAATGAATGATTTAACTGAACCCGATATTCAACCAGACACGGAAAAAACGTTCAAAGAATTTATTAACACAGGGGAAGGCAAAACAGAAAACAGAGCTATGTACGGAGTAATCCATGGGGGATAAAGCAATGACAAGTAGAACCAGACGAAGGGAAGGTTAAAGGAGGGGTGGCAGAGCCCCAGCGGCAATCCAGGCAGGTCCAGCGAGCAAACAGATGGTTCAATTGTAGGTAACTGGCCGGATCCCAGAAGCCCAGAAAGAGTTCCTCAGACCCAGTACCCATGGGTCGACAGGTTCAGAGTCCAAAACCAAATAAATGCGGCTTCAGGCAGGCGGACAGAGTCTAAGAGGGCTCGGTAGGATTGGAGACAAAGATGACAGAGAGAGCAGGTCAGGCAATAAAAAACAGGCTCATAAACAAAGGTGCTGGAGGACTCTTACCGGCGAGATGAGTAGAGACGTTATGGCACTGGAGACTGATCCGGGCAGGGTTTATATGGAAGTGAAGACAGGTGAGACCAGTAGAGACTAATTGCAAGCAGGGTGGATTCTGACCAGGTGTGTTAATTGAGAGCAAGATCAGCTCCAGTGCCAGGAACATTACAGAGCCCCCCCCCCCCAATGGTAGATTCCAGACGCCCTCAAAGTTTTTGAAAGTCCAAAGAGCAGAAAAAAGTCAGACCGGAAGGGTGAAGGGGGTCACCGCATGGAGGGCCAGTGTCTGAAAAAGACAACTGTAAATGAAGTCCAAGACAGAAGTCCAAACAGAAAACAACCCTCAAAGGGCAAATCCAACTAAAGGCCCCCAAACAGTCGGGATCTCCGGCGGTCGTCCCGAAGGACGGCCCCGGCGAGTCAGGAGGACAGGAGGCCGGCGACGGAGAAGGACCCTCAGAGGCCGTCGGCGGACGAGGACCTTCAGAGGCCGTCGGCAGACCAGGCTAGGGGAGCCGCCGAACTACAGGCTAGGGAAGGCGCCTGACTACAGGCTACTGTGGAGGGAGCCTGACTACACGCGGCTATGGAGGGAGACTGACTACAAGCAGCTGTGGAGGGAGCCTGACTACAGGCAGGTGATGGAGCCTGGCTCCAGGCTGGAGAGGGAGCCTGGCTCCCAGCTGGAGAGGAAGCCAGACCCTTGGCGACAAAAAGTCTCAAAACTAGCCTCTGGAGGATGTCAGACAGTGACAGCCGGTAAAGTCTCTCCCAGAGCTGGCTGTCTACCAGGGCAACCGGGGGTCGAGGCTTCAGAAGAATGCAGAGGGGCTCAAAGTCTCCAGGGGACCCCGGGTGCTGGCCCTCTCCCGAGGCCCGGGCACCCGAAGGAAGAAGCATCCACCTGGGATCCCACCTCACAGGCCGATGAAAAGGATGGGGCTCAGCGTCAGGGGTGCCACCAGGAGGAGCTGTGGGCGTCACGGAGCCGGCAAGTGGAGGACGTCGATCTGCCGTGCCGGAAATGGCAGCAGGAGCACTAGAGGCAGCGGGCAGAGAATGAGTCGGAGAAATAGACGGTCACTGGGAAGACTTATCTAACTGTCGCTTTGATCCGCTGGAGGAGTGGCAAGCAGCCTGTCGTCCCTTCCTCCGACGATGGGGCGACAGACCTTGCAGGGAAACAGGATCAGAAAAACGGGATGGAACCGCCACAGTCTGTGGTGAAGCCCGCGTCTCTTTGTCGGGAAAGGAGGTCCGCAGTGGCTCCGGAAAAAGATCTGGACGAACCTGCTGCACCACCTCCACATCTATTTCCACTAAAAGGTCGGGGTCTGGTCGGAACCACTGCGGGGAATAAGACTGGACATCCTCCGATGAGTTACTGTGGTGCTAGAGCAGAGAACAACAGAGAATGGCTCTGCCTGAACGAAAAGCTTGTGTCTGGGACGGCTTCATACTGGCCAGAACGTACTGTAATAAATGATTTACACGTCTCCATTCTTCACGTCCAGCAGATCCACCCGGTTCCATCTGATCCTAAAGGATGGAGATTGGAGCTATGGATCAAACTGACTGTCAACATACAAAAGAACATATTGATCTGACTCCAGATCAGTTCTGCTCCACTCTACAACTATAACATATTTGTTCTCAGTTGCTCTATATGTCAGAATGGCGTTGTCTCCTGGTTCTGCTGTGATGATTCTCTGACCTGCAGGAGAGAAAACAACACAGAGCAGAAGTTAGAGAGGAGCTCTGATTATTCACAATAGCTGTTAATTTAATGTCTTAACACATTTACTATATGTACAGATGGTTGCATGAAGGTTTGCTGTGTCTGTCAGCGTGGTGTACAGAGCATGGAGGCGCTACCAGCAGACAGGCCAGCACATCAGAAGACGTGGAGGAGGCCGTAGGAGGGAGGAGTGCCCAAATAAGGAACTTCAGTTTAAGAAACAAGCCCAAAAAAACCCGCAACCGGCGACTCACAAAATTTACACATGACTTTAGACAAAAAGAAGCCTAAAGTTGCTTACAATACGCCGACTTGGCAAAATTGAATGCTTATTACATTAAAACCTCACCTCATTTCTTGCTGGGTAAATGTCAATATGTGACCATATCGAAACTTTTAACCGTTTTTTAAGTGATTAACTGTAACTTACTATCAGTCCATGCTGGCACAGCAGCATTCGGTTTGTATGCTGACTTCAGCCAGAGTTACGCCACCTCTTCCTGTGTGCACACAGACAATCTCTGCTCAGAAATGAACTGCTTCCTTTTATTGTGGCCTGTTTGAGTAATGCATGCAGCACACTGACAGCCATGAACCGCCAGTCCATTCCAGCCTGTGTATGACTGCATGTGTGTGCCCAACTAACCTTTTTTTTCCAGCCTTCTTTTCCTCCTGAATCATTGTCACGTTATGGTGGAGCAGGTTGGTATGATAAAGGTCCATTTTGTTACCTGTGGCTCATAGCTAGTGGCTGGCCAGCGGTCTGAGTAACACACAGTTTGAAGTCCGACTGATCAAATTGTACAATAAAGGATAGGGTTGGGAATTGATAAGATTTTCACGATTCCGATTCCCTTATCGATTCTGTGAAACGATTCGATTCCTTATCGATTCTCTTATCGATTCCAATTTAGGGACATTTTTTTAACCTCTTAAACAAAAATAGACATCGTATTAAGCATTTAAATTTAAAGTAATACAAATTTAACATTTTAGAGACATAAAAAGACAACAATAAACATTAAGTACGGTTTATAGGTTGGGTTCTGCAATTTTATAAGATTGTCAGGGTTTAGTTTTTGTCTTGCTCCTGTTTCCTTTGAGTTTTCAGTTTATCATCCTCTTGCTCAGTTTACCCTCCACTCCTCCAGTTTTCAGTCACACCTGTTTAACCTGATGGCTTTAATTAGACAGAATCCATTTCACCTGCCAGCCTCTCTTCTTAAGCCTCACCCCGCCTTCACTTCCCCGCTGGTCCGTCTGCAATCTTCTTTCTCCTGTTGCCTCAGCTAGAGAAGCTCCCACGTCCTCCTGAGCACCACCCGTCTGTTGCACAAACCGCCAGAGATTCAACAACCCCTAGTCTGGCTATCAGAGATGTTTCCACGTCCGGTCGTCAGAGCTATATATATATAGCTATATATATATATATATATATATATATATATATATATATATATATATATATATATATATATATATATATATAAAACTATAGATCCAAGTAAAGTGAATATTGACTTGTGCAAGAACAGTGCAGAGAATGAATAAATGTCAGTTACAGAGGGGGGGGGGGGGGTGTTAGAATCACTGAGGGAGGCGTTGTAAAGATTGATGACCACAGGCAGGAAGGATTTCCTGTGGTGCATCTGGGTAAGAGGAGTCTTCTGCTGAAAGGAGCTCCTCTGCTGGGTCAGTGTGTCATGGAGAGGGTGTGAGACATTGTCCAAGATGGACTGTAGCCTGGACAGCATCCTCCTCTCTGCCACCCTCTTCAGAGTGTCCAGCTCCTCCCTCACAACATCCCTGATCACTTTGTTCAGTCTGTTGTTGTCGGCAGCCCACAGTCAGACAGCAAAGAAGAGCGTGCCGGCAACAACAGACTCATAAAACATCCTCAGCATCGTCCCACAGATGTTAAAGGACCTCAGCCTCCTCAGGAAAAAGAGTCGGCTTTGGCCCTTTGTGTAGACCGCCTCGGTGTTCCTGGTCCAGTCCATCTTATTGTTGAAGTACACTCCCGGGTACTTATACTCCTCCACAGTGTCAGCAGGGACCCCCTGGATGGAAACAGGGGTCACAGGTGTTTTTGTCCTCCTCAGATCCACTATTAGCTCCTTAGTCTTTGTCACGTTGAGCTGCAGATGGTTCTGCTCAATCCAAGTGACAAAGTTGCCCACCACAGTCCTGTATTCACTCTCATCACCCCCTTCAATGCAGCCAACTATTGCTGAGTCATCAGAAAACTTCTGAAGGTGGCAGGACTCAAGTGCAATAGTTGAAGTCTGAGGTGAAAAGCGTAAAGAAAACGGGGGAGAGGACAGTGCCCTGAGGGGCCCCAGTGTTGCTGACCACCCTGTCAGACACACAGTTCTGTAGGCGTACATACTGTGGTCTGCCTGTCAGGTAAACAACAATCCAGGACACCATGGGGGCCTTCACCTGCATTCCCTGTTACAGTAATTATTCAAATTTAATAAAATGATAGGAAACACTACTCGCTACTCAAAGAACATGCAAAAAAAAAAATCTAAATAAAACAAGTTGAAATGGATTAAATGAGAGGTAGCAATTCTTAATACAATTCACAGTTGTATAACATCACATTCAAGAAGTCTTTTGTAAATATTTCTTAATGCTTCCTTGTGTTGTGCCACGCCACGTTCCCCCGTCACATTAGGTTCCTTTCTGCCTCTCTGCACAGGTTCAACAGGTTGTTTAACTTGTTGATGGACCGTTGTGTATTTGTCAATTTCAGCATTTGACAACTGATTACTAAATATAAAACAGTTTATTTAATAACTGAAAATAAATTAAATCATTTGATTTTAGGGTCCTAGCCATCAGATTAAAAGTGCCTAATGCTCTGAGCTTAATCTAGGGCCTATTATATTAAGGGTGAGATGATTCTTAAGTCATCATCAGTCACCAGTCACCATAATTTAAGGTGCCTTACAATCAACAGCATGTTCACACGGAGTGTCAACCAGACAGAGAAAGGGTCGGTGGCATCTGATAACAGCACTACTCATTGTGAAGGCCGATTTACCCTTCCATGTAGGGGAGTCTCTTGTTATTCCTGCAATAAAGGAGGTGATCTCCACCGTCCATCACCAAGGCCATCCCGCTCAGTAATGACAATGAGGCCCGGCGCTTATTGGAGATGTCAACAGACATGAACAGACAAGGACAAGGAACAGCTGTGCATAAAGTACTGCTGCTGTCCCGTCAGTGTCCAACAGGATGAGACCTCTACAGCCGACAATGATGTCCCCCTGATGGTATAGGTTCGTTATGTGTCCAGGAGGGCCCTGGTGGATGATTTAATTTCCAGGGAATACATGACCTCAGACACAACCTTCAACACCCTGACTAAGTTCTTGCAGCAGAGGGACATCCCGGAGATGAACATCATCACCTTCGCCATGGATGGAGCGTCAGCTATATTCGGCAGATACCGGGGATTCTCCACCCTGCTGAAGCAGCAAGCCCCCGGGTGTTAACAGTGCCCTGCATACTGGACCATCACAACTTGAAGGCCAAAAAAGTTTCCCTGTCAGCTTGAGCCACATTAAAAGCACATGAAGAGGGAGAGCAGAAATAAAACAGAAAGAACCAAACAGAAAATCAAATGTATATAGAAACAATTGGCACTGCAGAATTAGGTCAGAGCTGCAGGTTTCCTACCACAGCCTCTCTGGCAGCAGACAACACTGCAGAAACCTGCTCAAGTAAAACTGAGCCACTTCCTCTTAGCTACCCAACTCTCACGCACACAGTCTGAGTTTTGTAACCTTCAGTCCATGTGTTCATGTGCTGGTTCTGGTTTAACTCTGGCCGGCTGACCATGATGGACACACAAATCCACTAATCACTTTCTAATCAGTGTATGCATCTTTCTAGGCAAAGCACCTGTTGGTATTTCATTAATACTTTTGTGTTAAAATCTCTCTGCTTTATGTACCCCATTTGATGCTAGACAGACAGGGATGTTGCTTAGGTGGCAGCCAGAGTAAAACCACAGCAGGCGTGTCTACAGACAAAGTTTAGAGGCTCATTACAGAGGAAACCAATTCATTTCAGGTTGAAAGGATTCTTGTGAAGATGATGATGAAAACATCCTTACTGTGTCTGCTGGGGAAGTTAAATACATTTTATAGTATAGTATGCCAACAGTTTACAAGCAGATAATGTATCAGTCATTGGTGTGAAATGAACAGGAAGCTGTTGGTGAAGATCTACATACAGATACTCTGTTTATGGGTCTGATGTCTTTGTGAAAATCAAACCTGAAACTATAACCTGTCTGTCCTTTTCCCAGTTCTGACATCACTGCTGTGCTGCAAGACTCACAAAGGTCAGTAAATGTTGGCACCCTTTTAAAATTTTTGATCAAAATTAGTAAAATTAATTGAGATAGTAGAAAATGAATGTGAGCTGCAGCTTTAAATGGAGATAAGGTGACTCTGATAATAATTGCTTAAACTGTATGATGTGGTTCACCCAGTGTCCCTAAAAATGTTTAATACCCACAATGATACACAAGGGGAAATGCAGTATTGTCACAAATTGGCTCCTTTAAAGTCAAGTATGATTTATTGTGTCCCCTTAGAGAAATTCCCCTTACAACTAGGTGGGACAAGAAGACATAGACCAGGGGTTCCCAAACCCTCTGCACTCAATTGGATAGACCTATAACCAATAAGAGCAACGGAGTGTGTGACGTATGTTAAGTGACGCATAGTTGTTGTCAACAGAACTCAACTGTTAGCCTAGCATAAGAAGATGAGCGTTAACAATTTTTTCCGGTGTTGCAAAAAGAATGTAAGGATCCAAGGAGTCCTTCAACACACAAACCTCATTTTTC
Source organism: Fundulus heteroclitus (assembly GCF_011125445.2). NCBI lineage: Eukaryota > Metazoa > Chordata > Actinopteri > Cyprinodontiformes > Fundulidae > Fundulus > Fundulus heteroclitus. Next base: position 404,979 of record NW_023396499.1, read on the forward strand.
AGAAAAACAATAAAGGCGAATGCACATACGAACAAGTTCTCCGTTTAGGATTACAACTGTACAAAACGCCATATAAATCGCATTGCATTAATCGGTCCTGTCAGAACGTTATAACACGGTTGGAACGCGACATGCTTGTGATAAAATGTGTTAGATTGTGTCAGCAGAATCTACACACCTCAACTCTCCAGCGGCAGCCATCGTTGTTGTAAACGAATTCAACCCAAGCGCGCTTTGGTGACGTGGTTGATTACGTTACTGTTGATCATCTGTCCATCATTGTATAAAGCCCGCCCTGACAATTTGATTGGCCCGCCAGATATTGGGCGAGCATACTCGCGCTACTATTGAGCAATGCCAGACCGAACTTCCCGACCTAAAACGTTGTGGGCGGGACTAAGTTCGGAATGGCACCCAGGCTAGCGAGAAGATGCCTCTTTCCTGTGCTGCATGGAAATGTACCAAAAGCTGTGCAAGACCATCCTTTTCAAGGTTTTTAGCTTGCATACAAAACAGACTATTGTGTTGTATTATATATAATTTTAAGTATTATAAATAAGTACATAGATATGTGATTACTAAGTAATCACAATCACATATATATATATATATATATATATATATATATATATACTAAGTAAGTATATATATATATATATATATATATATATATATATATATATATATATATATATATATATATATATATATTAGGGCTGGGCAACGATTAAAATCTTTAATCACGATTAATCGCATAATTTGCCTGATTAATCATGATTAATCGCATTGTATGCGCAAATTTTTTTGACTGAATTCAAAAGTAGTGTAAAGAGCACTTTTATTTTAATGTTCTGCTGCTATATGAACAAAAGTGTTGTAACATTTGTAGCACTTATCAGTAACACATATTTAGTGTAAAGCTCAACTTAAACATGTAAAACAAAAAATAGCAATAATAATAAATTAAAGCTTATTGCCACTGACAGGAAATTCTCTTTATGGGGAAAAAATCTACCAAAAACAGGCAATTTCTGAGGTAACAGCAGGGAGCAGCATTACCATTTTATGTTCAATACCAAAGTGTGAAGCACAAAAAAAGGTCTACAGTAGCTATCCACTTCTCTGAGCTTCTCTGAGTCATTGAATTGTTTGTTGATGTCTACAGTGTGTTTGGCATTTAAGTGATATGTTAAGCTCAAGGTGCTCCAGTGATAAGAAAGTTTAACTTGGCAGTGGTTACAACTAACCTGTTTCTGTCATATTCGTTGCTGGAAGAATTTTAAACTGAAAATGTCAATTTAAAAGTTCTGTAACTTTACCCTTCCCCATGTCAGCTTTGTTTTTTCCGCGTTTTCCTTTTTCCAGCCAGCACCTTTCTTCCTCTTTGAATACGAGGCTTGGCTGACAGCGAGGTTATTGGCGCATTATCGCCACCTACTGTTCTGATTCAAACCCCTACACCGCAGCAACAGACCTTCACAAAATAAAAGCATGTGCAGTGTTTCCGCAGCACTCTGTTGGCGAGGCGGCCGCCTCGCCAAACTCCTGCTACCGCCTCGCCAACATTCGAAAAAAAAAAAAAAAAAACTCCATATGCGTGCATGTTTATTTGACGTCAACACGCGTTTTTTTGTTGTTGCTTTCTCGTGTGCATATAGTGAATGGCAGGGAAAAACAGGCAAAAATACATGGATACTTTGAAGCGAGAGGCAACTTCACCGACTGGGTCGATGCAGACGCCCCCCCCCCCCACCCGCTCTGCCAGCAGTCATCCGCGTAAAACTTGTTCCGGCCGCCAACTCACCGCCTCGCCTAAGCAAATTCCTGCAGGAAACACTGATGTGAGCAACATGCGTTAATGCGCGATAAAGTAAATATCGCCGTTAATGGTCTAATGAATTAACGTGAAATTAACGCGTTAACTTGCCCAGCCCTAATATATATATATATATATATATATATATATATATATATATATATATATATATATATATATATATATATATATATATATATGTGTGTGTGTGTGTGTGTGTGTGTGTGTGGTTTATGAATATGAAAGTCAATTGGTTACATCTAAACATTGTGGTCTTCATTATTTCATAAAACTTTTAATCCATCCATTCCCTTAGCTCTTAGCAGTAATGATTTTATGGGATTCTTCATAAATAAAATTGATTCCATTAAAAATAAAATAATTGGCATCCTCCCAAACATGATTACCTCGTCCTCAGTAAGTGAGGCAGCATTGGAGGAATCCTTAGAACCTGCGCAGTGTTTGAACTGTTTAGAAGCAGTAGAGCTTTCTGAGCTATCTAAAATTTTAGCTTCATCTAAAACTTCTACCTGTATGTTAGACCCAATCCCAACCAAGTTGTTTAAGGAGGTATTCCCTCTGATCAGTGGTCCTATTTTAGACATGATTAATCTATCCTTGGTAAATGGATATGTACCACAGGCTTTTAAAGTAGCTGTTATTAAACCTTTACTTAAGAAACCATCTCTTGATCAAGATGAGTTAGTAAATTACAGACCTATATCTAATCTTCTTTTCTTATCTAAAATTCTTGAGAAAGTAGTTGCTAATCAACTATGTGAACATTTACAAAGTAATGACCTACTTGAGGAGTTTCAGTCAGGCTTCAGAGCTCATCATAGCACTGAAACAGCTCTGGTGAAGGTCACTAATGATATTCTCATGGCCTCAGAAAATGGACTTGTGTCTATACTTGTCCTGTTAGATCTCAGTGCTGCATTTGATACAGTTGATCACAATATTCTCCTACAAAGACTTGAGCATACTGTAGGGATTAAGGGAAAAGCATTAGGCTGGTTTAAATCTTATCTGTCGGACAGATTCCAGTTTGTTCATGTTAATAATAAATCTTCCTCAAACTCTAGGGTCACTTGTGGAGTACCACAGGGTTCAGTCCTTGGACCAATTCTATTTACTATATATATGCTTCCGATTGGCAAAATTATCAGACAGCATGGGATTAATTTCCACTGTTATGCTGATGACACTCAGCTATATTTATCCATAAATCCTGATGAATCCAATCAGTTACTTCGACTGCAGTCATGTCTTGATGACATCAAAAGCTGGATGACTTTAAATTTCCTGCATTTAAATTCTGACAAGACAGAAGTTGTAATCTTTGGGCCAGAGTCTTCAAAAAATAAAGTTCTTAATCAATCCCTTAATCTGGATGGCATTAACTTGGCCTCTGGTAATAAAGTAAAAAATCTTGGTGTTGTTTTCGACCAAGACATGTCATTTAAATCCCATATTAAACAGATTTCCAGAGTTTCCTTTTTTCACCTCCGGAATATGGCCAAAATTAGAAACATTCTGTCCAGGAGTGATGCTGAAAAACTAGTCCATGCATTTGTTACTTCAAGGTTGGACTATTGTAATTCTTTACTATAAGGAAGTCCACAAAATGCAGTTCGAAGTCTTCAGCTGATCCAAAATGCTGCAGCAAGAGTTCTGATGAAAATCAACAAGAGGGATCATATTTCTCCAATTTTAGCTTCCCTTCATTGGCTTCCTGTTAAATCAAGAATAGAATTTAAAATTCTCCTTCTAACGTATAAAGCCCTTAATATTTAAGCTCCATCATATATCAGAGCTCTGATTACCCCGTATGTTCCTAACAGAGCACTTCGCTCTCAGACTGCAGGTCTGCTGGTGGTTCCTAGAGTCTCTAAAAGTAGAATGGGGGGCAGATCCTTTAGCTATCAGGCTCCTCTCCTGTGGAACCAACTCCCAGTTTTGGTCCGTGAGGCAGACACCCTATCTATTTTTAAGACTAATGTTAAAACTTTCCTTTTTGACAAAGCTTATAGTTAGAGTGGCTCATACCCTGAGCTATCTCTATAGTTGTGCTGTGATAGGTCTAGGCTGCTGGAGGACATCAGGGTCTAATTTTCTCACTCTACTGATTTCTACTGTTCTTCAGTCTACTGTTCTCCAGTTTTGCTTTGTATTACATTGAAATGACTGTCGTCATTTCAGCTTTTAACTTTTTGCTCTCTCTCTTTTTCTTCATAGTAGGTACACCTGGTCTGGCGTTCTGTTAACTGTGACATCATCCAGAGAAGACGGCTCACCCGCTACTACCATCTAATGTAGAACAGATTACTAGATCAATGTGTGCTTCTGTGCTTTTTTGTCTCTCTTGTTGTGTCTCTGTTCTGTCTTCTGTAACCCCAGTCGGTCGAGGCAGATGACCGTTCATACTGAGCCCGGTTCTGCCGGAGGTTTTCCTTCCCGTTAATGGGGAGTTTTTCTTCCCACTGTCGCTTCATGCTTGCTCAGTATGAGGGATTGCAGCAAAGCCATGTACAATGCAGACGACTCTCCCTGTGGCTCTACGGTTCCCCAGGAGTGAATGCTGCTTGTTGGGACTTTGATGCAATCAACTGGTTTCCTTATATAGGACATTTTTGACCAATCTGTATAATCTGACCCAATCTGTATAATATGATTGAACTTGATTTTGTAAAGTGCCTTGAGAGGACATGTTTCATGATTTGGCGCTATATATATAAAATTGAATTGAATTGAATTGAATTAAGATCAGGTATAGACACAGATTAGGAACATAGAAGTACATAACATAAAAGTATATCGCATTTTAAAAGTCTTAAGCCCCCCCTGAACATGAGAAAATCCTCGTTATTCGATGCTGTAGCGCACATTTTCCTTAGTTACTGGGGGAAAATAGGGAGTACCAATATGGCGGCTGGTGGCTTCAAAGCGACTCGTTCTAACAGCGGGCGATTAGCACTACAGTCTATAATAGAGATCAGTGGTGAAAGGAGTCAAGAAACAGCCTCAATCACCCCCCCCCCCCCCTCCACATCCCCTAGCAGCGGTGTGGGCATGTCATATCCGCATCGAGAGACCAAGTCACTCAATTTAATCTCGTGAATAAAACTTTCGGCCCGAATTACATTTTTCCTCACCTGACGTAAACGACGTAACGTCAGCTGAGGGAAAGAAATTTTTTTTTGATTCTTGCTCGTTTTCATCTCCCGGATCCATTGCAATTCTGATTCCTGTCTCTCTTCATCTCCTCCTTAATCACAGATGTCTCAGTTGCCTGATAGTTTCCCTGATTTCAGCCAATTGAGCATATTTGCGAGAATGATTGAAGCAGAGGCCATGAGCCAGGTGCACATCCACAGCAGAATGCGGATATTTCATGTTAATATGAAGCATAGAAGAAGATTTATTTTAGATAGATACATTTTTGTGTGAATACTGTAACGTTCCGTCATGACACCCAAGCACCAGACCGAGGTTTTGATGCTGAAACTTTATTTTAAGGACGAACAGAACCGGACAGCTTCCAATACGGATCATTACAATAAATTTTATTTATTGATTCAATTCACAGTTTATGATTTTTATCTTTGCAAGGGAAAGGTTTATTTACACGTCTTTATGGTGTGGGGGAAAAAAACACGGTCAGACCGCCATAACAGTTTGAGCTCGCGCACCCCTTCCTGGTGCAGAAGACATACAGCAGAGGAAAAAGAACACCGCCTTGATGAGAACCAGTAGAAGAAAATGGCTCAAATGATATAGAACCATTTAGATGCTGTGATCTGTCAAGATCCACCAGGTCTAGTAGGACAAAAGTTAAAATCAGTCAATCAGTCAATAATTTACTATATATCAATACACACATATATATATATATATATATATATATATATATATATATATATATATATATATATATATATATATTTATATATTCACTAATGTCAAAAGCTCTGATGCTTTCATGGAGCAGAGGCAATGTTGGGAGACCAGGTCACAAAAACTTGGACTCTGTTTATGGCATCCACATATCTCTACCTAATATTAGAAAAATCACATTCTAATAAAAAATATAAACAATATCTGTTCTTCTTACTTGTAAAAAGTTATCCCTCGAGCCCTGACGTCAATACTCCATCTATTTAAACAAAAATGAGCCGCACAGTGCTGAGGCATCATTCGTCAGTTCAGCTTAAATCAGCAGGTTAGGGTAGCAGGTCGACCGCCCCAAGATGGCGGCCGTAATTCCTGCGCCGCGACAGTCAATGCGGGGTCTACTCTTATATGCCTATGGTCCCTGAAGCAGAGAGAGGCGTGGTGAGTATTTATTAGACTTGTCCAACAAGCTGCTCTGATGTTATCCAGTTGGTTTTAGAAGTCCCAAGGTCAAGGTATAAACCGTGGGGTGATCAGGCTTTTTCAGATGCTACCCAGAGACTCTGGAACAAGTTACCCCCGGAGTTTTGCACTGTTACAGATATCGCTCTTTTTTAGGTCCAAACTCAAGACATATCTGTTCAGGCTGGCTTTTAATACGTAGCAGTGTTATGACAATTTGATTCTTTTGTTTCTTTGTAACCTTTTTGATTATATTGTTTTCTATGTTCCCTCTTTCTATTATTTTTTGTGATTTTACTAATTTTGTTAAGCACTTTGGACACCTACTGGTTGTTGTAAAGTGCTATATAAATACATTTTGATTGATTGATTATCCTGCAGCTCAAAGGACACATGGGTCCACATGAGGTTCTCCTGGTGGGAGAACTTTAAATCAGACACCTTGGTTCCTCTGGATCATGATGTCAACACAAAACAATGTTTAACAAGTTCTGATGCAGTTCCTATAAACTGTTCTGGGTTTCCACTTTAAATTAATTATTGTATTGATGTCTCAAAACTCTGATATTTATGAGCTGAAACTTTCTATCAGAGATTCTCTGATCAGAGACTTCTGGTTCTTCTCTGGTCTGGAACAGAAAATGGTTCTGGTCGGATTTTAGCTGTTAATAATTAAATAAGAAAATACTGATGATGTTTTTATAATCCAGTAGTGGTTCTGGTTATACAGCAAGATTCTTCTTCTTATAGTGAATGTTCAGAGCTCCTCTCTAACTTTTGCTCTGTGTTGTTTTCTCTCCTGCAGGTCAGAGAAACATCACAGCAGAACCAGGAGACAACGTCATTCTGACATGTAGAGCATCTGAGAACAAAGATGTTATAGTGTTAGAGTGGAGCAGAACTGATCTGGAGTCAGATCAATATGTTGTTCTGTACAGAGACAGTACATTTTTTCCAGATGGCCAGTCTCCATCCTTTCAGGACCGGGTGGATCTACTGGACGTGAAGAATGGAGACGTGTCTTTGGTTCTGAAGAACGTGACGACTGATGATACAGGAACATATGAGTGTCGAGTCGTTCAGGAAGGAAATAATGAAAGGAAGATTCTGGACATTGACCCCATCTGCATCGTTAACCTGAGAGTTGAAGCAGGTGAGTCTGTTTGTGGATCAGAAGCTCCTGCAGCTTCCTGGTTGTTGATGGAAGAGAGAAACAGATCAGATGTTAGATGATGGAGATGGACAGAAAGACTTCAATGAATCCTGGTTTTCATTTCTGACAGAACCATCCTAGAACTGAACAATTTGACAGTTTTCTTCCAGAAAGTCCAACAGAAATGTAGAACGTCATCCAGCTGCTTTGATTTAGTTCAAGAAGCATCAGATGCTGCTTTGCTGCTGCTGCTGCTAAAATCATCTATTATTACAGTTCAACTGATGTGCTCTAAGACATTTATTTATTATTGAAGACATAGAAACAAATGTGGAGAATCAGAAGATAAATGAGGGCTGGCAGTGACTCTGTTTAAAATCAGTCTCCATGTCATTCCAGTCATTTACCAATCAGCTGATTTCAGGTAAAGATGCTGAAATCAATGCAGAATAAAGTCTATTTCAGTCCCCAGTAGTCAGACATCAGATATGTAGAGCAGCATCATGTGATCTGCTCCTGGCCAGCACCAAGATGGACTCCTGGCTTCCAGAGAACAGCTTCTGGATCAGAGGATTGTTGCTGTTCTGGAGCAGAACAGCAACAATCCTCCAGAACTTTCCTCAGGATCCTGTTAAAGGTGGAGAAAGATTTCTACCATCAAGCTGTTTAGTCACTTTAAGCAACATGACAAGCTGCAGAGCTGCACTACAAGGTCACCTTCAAGAACTGCTGCTATGGTCTGCTGCTGTCTACAACATTTAATCTAGTGGACCATCAGAGGAGGGAGCGTAATAGAAAGGTGGAGGAAACAGAGCTGGAGATGCTGATGAGACTCTGGAGGAAGCAGCTGCTCTGAGATCAGAGATCAGTAGATGATGTGGGACAGCAGCTTCTCTATCGTCTCCTAGCTGGAAGATCAGACTAACTCCTGATTCTCTTCTGCAGGAAACAAGGAGGAACTAAAGGAGGATGGAGGAAACAAGGACGGACAAATGGAGGATGGAGGAAACAAGGACGGACAAAAGGAGGATGGAGGGAGCTGTACTGGCTGGATAGTTGGTTTCATAGTAGGACTCGTTGGATTCTTTGTTTTGGTGTCACCTGTTGGTTTTCTGCTCTATAGAAATCAGGGACGTTAATGTCAGGAAATCACCTCCTCTAGCAGAAGTGATCAATGTTTAAAACCGTCCTCCAGCTGAAGAGTGAACATCAAGGCATCATTTCCAGCTGGAAGAAACCTTCAGCTCTGTGACAGAATATAAAAAGACGATAAAGACTCACCTGGTTCTCTTCTGCAGGGATAAAGGACGGACTGATACTCGGTCTCCCAGTTTTTCTTGTTTTGCTTCTTATTGTTTTTATTTATGTACATCATAAGATTCATCACCCAGACTTGACCCACCTCCAGCACCAGAAGCTGAACTCTAGCAAATTACAGCATTACCATAAAAACTTAAGCATCCCTTAAAACCTAAAAGACGCTTTCAACAAGCTGACTGGTGGATAAATAACAGTGTTTTGTCTGAATGGAAAACATGCGTCTGTCAGTTTATTCATTTATTTAGTTAGTTTTTGTGTAGTTGATTCACTTTTTTCATTCATCCTGCAGAAACAGCATCTCTTTACTGACACAAATAAAAAGCATTTAAAAAGTTTAGACAGATTAAATATCACTAGAACCTGTGCCTTTGTGGGAATAAAATGTGAGATTTTATGTTTTTCAAAGTTACATTTTGCAACTTTAATATTTCTCTGTTGATTTTTTATGATTTAAAGAATGAAGCTCATACATGTATTTTATAGGATTCAAAGTTGTTTATTTTGTGTCTTTTTATTCCTTTACTTTTTTCTAAACATACTGTGCATGCTTTATTAAGTCTTTACTTTCCCTAAAATAAAAAGTAAACCTAAAATGTTTTGCGCTGTTTCTTTATTCAAGTCCTTTCTTGTGATAATCAGAAATTAATATTGGGTTAACTACTAAGGGAAAAAATCATTGAGGGATTTTTTGGAAATTAAAATTAATTCTAAGAGATTTTTAACTAATTTTTTATTGCAGATGAGGAATAAAATAAATAAAAAAATTATTATTGTCTATTTAATCCTTGAAACATTCCAAACTGATATTTATTGTGATTTATTACAGCCTTTATGGCATAACACTTATCTTATTCGTCGTGCTGATTTGCTGTAACAGGAACAACTCTGCAAAGCCATCTTGTGTCACTCTGTTTGCTGCTGGGACAAAAACAGAGAAAATGTGCAGGTCGGTGTTGGAAGTTAAATTTTGCACTGACTTTTGAGCATTTCTCAAAATTCTTAAGTTTAAACGCTCAGAGCTCACACAGATATCTGAAGACTCGCTAACAGCAGGTCTAGACTGGAGGACACCCATCTACTCCTTTGATCAGCTCTGGGTCCCCTGGACCTGAACACCTGAAAATGTGTCTAGATGTCTGTTTTCCTCCAGAACTTTCCTCAGAATCCTGTTAAAGGTGGAGAAAGATTTCTACCATCAAGCTCAATCTACCTGATCAGAGATCAGTAGATGATGAGGGACAGCAGCTTCTCTATCGTCTCCTACCTGAAACATCAGACTGACTCCTGATTCTCTTCTGCAGGGAACAAGGATGGAGGAAACAAGGACGGACTAAAGGAGGACGGAGGGAGCTGTACTGGTTGGATAGTTGGTGTTTTAGTTTTAGCCATTGCCTCTATTCTTCTTGCTGTTGTTGGAGTCGTCTTGCTCTGTAAAAGGCAGATACATTCTTCTTGAAGACCTGACCCTCCTCCAGCACCAGAAGATGAAGCCCTGTGAGATACAACAGATTTCTAACAGTCTGACCATCCCTACCAACCATACATATGCTGTGATATTCCAGTTGGACTCCTTGCTTTGGTTTTACTTGTTGTAAATTTTTTTTCTTGAATCAAAATGGGGGATGTTGAACCCATAAATCCTGAAAACAGTCCTCTAGTTGAACAGTGAACCGCTTCTCTTCTTGTTACTGTTTATGTGAACCATAGGATGCAGAGAAATTCTTCACGAAGACCACTAATCCGGAAGGCCACCTGCTGCACTCCTTTTGCTGTTTTTGGGCAAACTGTTTGTCATTGGGGTTAATTCATGCATGTTCTATATTTACTTTCAATCGATGATTTGCTAAAGTGAACTCATTTGATAAAAAAAAAAACATTAGGAGACTCCTTATTTAAGATGGAAACCGTGTCTGTGTGTATGTATAACATGCTAAAAGAAAGATGAGTAAACATTCAACAAACACTGTTTATCATAGAGCATGAACGGTTAAATGTTAATCGTTACATACAGAAAATAAAAGTCAATAAATAAACAACAACAACCCGGAACCTAGTGGAAGGATGCCAGGCAGTACCAGAGTGTGCCATCAGCTGCCAGAGGATGCAAAAGGGGTGGCAAGTGGCCTTTTTCGTGGGAGTCATGCAGATTATCGAAAGTAGATGGAGGAAATAAGGATGGAGGCATGAAGACTGGACTTGTACTGTCTCACGTTTTGCTGTTGTGGTTCTTCTTGCTGCTGCTGCTGTTGTAGTTGTCTTGCTCCGTAGAAGGCAGATCAATTCTTCATCAAGGCCTGACTCACCTCCAGCACCAGAAGCTGAAAATGAGAAAAGAGGTTGAAATCTTAAACCTTGATCCAAATCCTTGGTCTATGGAAAATCTTGTTTCTATTAGGGTTATAACAGGCACCAAGGTACCAGTGGGATTCAAACCAGGGAATTTGCAGCATTCCTAGGATACAAACTCTCAGCTCTGACTAGGCCACATTTCTTATTCTTTGTGTCATGATTCAAATCTCGTGACAATAAGTGAAAGATAAACACACAGAGAGATTAAATCAGTCAGTTGGCTCCACTGGTCAACCACTCACTGAAAGGAACAAGCGTGCAGAACAGTCTTTAGGGTCTGCTAGGACCTGTAGTTCAAAAAGTCAGTCCTTTTTAAAATTTGATTCACTTTGTTGCATGAATTAGTCACTCAAAGATTCTTTCAAGATACTTTCATGCCTACAGTAAATTCTGTAGGCATGACACCTTAAACCTCAAGATACATAACTGTGCATGAAGCTGTGCAATGAAACATTCCTGATAAGCTAAGAGTTTATAAAAATATGAGTTCCCAGCAGTGATATTGTAAAGTGTACAGACTCAGTATTCTCAGCAGTGGGCGACAGCTGGTTCTCAGCATATTAGTTTTGGATTTGATGTTCCTGAAACATTTTCCTGATAGAAGATGCGCAAACAGTGCATTGCCTGAGCGTTCAGACGCTCGGGTCCCGGATGTTCTAAGTTCAACTCCCACAGCCTGCACTCTGGGTCCTTGAGCAAGACCCTTAACCCCAGACTGCTCCCCAGGCGCCGCAGAGTGGCAGTCCACTGCTCCCCAAGAGGATGGATTAAAATGCAGAACTGAATCTCTCCAGAGTGACACAATAAAGTTCAAATTATCAATTATTTTCCTTTAGTTCCAGCAATTTGAAACAAAAGTAACTTCATTGTTCATACGAAACAATTACTTAATAAATTAGTAAAAGGCAACATTGTACATTGTGTTTTTTCAACTAATATAGGTATTGTCATGATTCAGCCTGTCTGCTGCACCATGCACAGACTCGGACACTTTCCACCTTACATTCAGCTCCAGTCTCCGGTTCAGTAATCCTCCACACCTGTCAGCTACTAATCAGCCAGCATGCAGCACACCTGTCAGCCTCACTATTTAAGCTCACTGCATTCTGTCATTCCTCGTCGGTTCGTTCTGTTTTCCTGTTTTCTTTTGTTTCTGCTGCTCATCTCATCCAGTCTCGTCCAGTCCGAAGTTCCTCCATTCTCCGCCAGCCTGCTGTAGCCTGGTTCCAAGTCTCCAGTCTGTCGTGCTGTGAGTCAAACCCGGTTCCAAGTCTCCATTCTGCTGTGCTGCTGGTTCTGCTGCCTCCGTGCCCTGGCTCCGTCCCGCTTGCCAGTTCCTGCCTTCACCATCCTCCTGCTTCAGCTCAGCACAGACTCTTGGTTCCTTCCTCCACTATCCACAAACTTCAATAAACTGTTAAAACTTTACTTTGCTGTGGTTGTGTTCGGGTTCAATAACAAAACATGACAGAACGAACCGACCATGTGAACCCGAACCCTACACAGAGCCTCCATGGAGGAGCTGGCGAGAGGAATGTTGCTCTGCTCTCAAGCAACAGCGCAGCGGAGCAACTTTTAGCCCAGTCCCGGGGTTGTTTGGAGATCCTTGCCTCGCTCAGTCCACCTTGGAGGCGGGTAGGCGCGGTCGCTCAGATACGCAAGATGTGGACAAGTCAAGCTCCTACCACTTTTTGAAGAGACGGGGCTGATGGAGGAGCTCGAGTGGAACAACAAGGCTGCCGTTGCTCAACTCCTCGGCAGGACGCCTCCTCCCAGACCCTCGTTCTCCGCCGCTGCTGCCTCCTCCACTTCTGCCGCTTGCACCGTTGCTGCTGTCGGGTCCGCCTCAGCTACCGCCACGGATCCAGACTCAGCTCATCTCGCTCCAGCTGCTGCTACGGTTCCTGCCACTGCTGTAGCTCCTGCTGATCCTGTTCCCATTTCCTCTTCACCAGCTCCTCCCAGCGCAGACGGCGAGCTCCCCGGCATAGGATTTCCACCACAGCGCTCCCTGAGATCCTGCCTGAGGCAGCCGCCGCAGTCACTCTGACTGGGACCGAAGCCACCTCAGTTCCCTTGGTGGTTCAAACGGGTGTGGTTGCTGTGATGGTTGATCAGGAGAGTCTGGCCGAAGCTCCTCGGGTCCACGAGTCTCAGGTGTAGGATTTTTTCTATGGTGGACAGGGATGACTTGTTCCTCGATCGACAGACCACAGCCAAAGACTCTGAACCTGCTCAGCCCACAGCCAAGGACCCAGTTCATGCTCAGCCCGCAGCCAAGGACCCAAATCCCGCTCAGCTTGCAGCCAAAGACCCAGATCCCGCTCAGCCCGCGGCCAAAGACCCAGATCCCGCTCAGCCCGCTGCCAAAGACCCAGATCCTGCCCAGCCCGCTGCCAAAGACTCTGTTCCTGCCCAGCCCGCAGCAAATGACTCTGTTCCTGCCCAGCCAGCAGCAAATGACTCTGTTCCTGCCCAGCCCGCAGCAAAAGACTCTTTTCCTGCCCAGCCTGCAGCCCAGGACCCAGTTTCTGCCCAGCCCAGGACCCAGTTTCTGCCTAGCCTGCAGCTCAGGACCCAGTTTCTGCCCAGCCTGCAGCCCAGGACCCAGTTTCTTGCCAGCCGGCCACAGAAGATTCTGCTCCCGCTTCGCCAACTACATCAGGGGTTCTGGCACTGCCGTCCGACGTGGATACAGAGCACGCCAGCCCGGCGTCTGTTGTGGGTGCAGAGCACGCCAGCCCGGCGTCTGTTGTGGGTGCAGAGCACGCCAGCCCGGCGTCCGACGCGGGTCCGCCCTCTTCCTGCAACGCGGTGACCCAGGAGGGTCCCTCGCCCGTCAAAGATGCGGGGACCCAGGCGGGTCCACCGCCCGTCAAAGATGCGGGGACCCAGGAGGGTCCACCGCCTATCAGAGACGCTGGGACCCTGGGGAATCCGCTGTTTCCTGAAGCCTGTAGCCAGGCGTTTCCTGAAGCCTGTAGCCAGGCATTTCCTGAACCTTGTAGCCCGGCATCTCCTGAACCTTGTAGCCCGGCGTCTCCTGAACCTTGTAGCCCAGGGCCTCCTGAAGCCTGTAGCCCGGCGCCTCCTGAAGCCTGTAGCCCGGGGCCTCCTGAAGCCTGTAGCCCGGGGTCTCCTGAAGCCTGTAGCCTGGGGTCTCCTGAAGCCTGTAGCCCGGGGTCTCCTGAAGCCTGTAGCCCGGGGTCTCCTGAAGCCTGTAGCCCGGGGTCTCCAGAAGCCTGTAGCCCTGTGGTCTCGGTAGCTTGTAGCCCTGTGGTCTCTGTAGCTTGTAGCCCTGTGGTCTCTGTAGCTTGTAGCCCCGTGGTCTCTGTAGCTTGTAGCCCCGTGGCCTCGGTAGCCTGTAGCCCTGTGTCCTCTGTAGCCTCTAGTCCTGTGACCTCTGTAACCTCTTTTTTTTTTTTTTCTTTTTTTTTTTCCCAGTGTCCTGTCTAGCAATATGGCAATAGGAATTGATATCTCAATGCCAGATAGAGCTCGACAGATTTTGCTTTTACAAGTGTAGCAAACAGCTTTCGCCATAGAGCTCCACTTGATTTATGCTTGTAAATAGCTTTATTATGATTCCTGCAAGGAGAATTTCAAATTATATGGACATGACAATGGGAGAGTAAAGGAAGAACAAAAAGTGAAAGAAAAGAAAAAAAAGAATAGAGGTGAAAGAAAGAGGAGATAAAAGGAAGAGAATGATAAAACGTCCTCTGTCTGCTCCATCACCTGGAAAGAGACACAAAAAGAACAGCACAACCAACAGACATAAAGCAACAGATACACTCGAATAACACCTAGATGCCATTGCTAAATCATATATATTATTATGTAAGCTGACATGTGTAATGTGATATTTGAAAAAAGAAAGTGAAAAAACATAAATAAATAAATTATAAGATTACTGTATATAAGTGAACACTTAATACCTGGGACCCAGCACCTGTGTGAGATGTGAAAGTGCACTAGTGTAGGTGAAGATTATCCAGAAATAGCTTGATAGTGATTGTGGGGAACTGAAGACCTACCTTCCCCGAGCACAGAGGCAGGCGTCAGGGGACCCGTAACCCCGGACTCCCAAAGGGGTCCCTAAAGCAGGTCGCCCAGGAGGGGCCGACACAGGATATCTGCAACCCCCCCCCCCAAGGAAGGAGCAGAGACGACCCCGAGGAAATCCCCCAGCCACCGCAATGCCGACGCCCTCAAGAGCCGCGGAGACGAGCCCGTGGGCTCCGCCGGCAGCTAGCCCCGCTGAAGTGGTCCCGGCCATGGGCCCTGAGGGCCAGAGGCCCCAGGGGCGTCCCGCCCCCGCGACGAGGGCCCTGGCCGCCCCCCGGGAGGGCCAGGCCCCGCGAAGAGGCCGCCGGGAGTGGGCCGGCGCACGCCCGGGAACCCGCCCCAAACCCGAAGCCAACCAACGCGCCAGGGGGCCAAGGCGCCCGCCAACGAAGTGGAGGAGGGCAGGACGTGGGGGGATGGGCTCCGCACCTATCGGAGACTTGAGATGTTCTTGGGAGAGGGAGCGGACCACACCCATACCTGGAAAAAAAAAAAAAAAAAACTCATTCACACCATCCCTCCCTTGTGCCCCACTCACCACACACAGAGAAAAAAAAAAAAAAAAAAAAAAAAAAAAAAAAAGACGCTGTACACACATTCCCACATAACACTCACATCCAACACTGACCAAAGGGGGGGGGGGTCACCCCAAATCGACTATACGACTGCTTGTGCCCGACCCCCGGCCCCGGCCCCAGACCAGACGCCCCCCGGACCGGGCCCCCCCCAAGAGGGCGGGCCAACACGACCCGCACGAGCCACCCGGCCAGAGCCCCCCCTCCCCCTAAATACCTAATAAACCCCCTCCCTCCCCCCACCTTACCCTTGCCATCCCTGCCCCCCACCCCCTGGGGGGAGCAGAGGCATCAGCCCCAGACCTGGCAAGCCGCTGACCACACACCGCAGCCCCCCGCCAAGACCCCGGACACAGTGGCCCGCACCTCCTCCAGGCCCCAGACTCCTTGCCGCCATCGGAGAACGGGGGTGTGCAGAAGACCCCGACCCTCCCTACGCCTGCTCAAATGTTGTGTTGTTGCATGTTGTTCTCAAGTGCGTTTAAAAACTGGGAGCGCCGAAGGGGATGCACGGCACAGCCCACCCCCCTTCCGGAAGGTAGCTGTTGCCAGCGCACCCCCTCCGTGTGACTGCCCAGAACCCTCAATGTCTAAGTGGGAGAGGAGGTGAAGGGAGCCGTCCGAGGTGAGGCCCACACAACATAAGCCCCCCCCCAGACGTCTTCCCCCCCACCCCCCCCTACCATGGCCTATATGAGTGTGCGATGTGAAAAATGTTTGAAGTGAAAGTGTCTAAGATGCATGATAAAATTGGGGAGAGGGGCGTCACCAGAAAGTGGCAACCTCCAGTAACGCCCCCTCCCTCAGGACCTACATGTGTGGCGGCGTGATGGAGCAGGCAGAGGGAGGAGTCCGGGGATGGGAAGCAAATGACTGGGAAGCCAACCCAGGGAGCCAGCTCCCCTACTGACTCCAATAGGCACCCCCGCTCCCCGAAAGCCCCACCCATAGAAGGGGGCCTCGCCAGCGGCACCACCGTAGCCCGGGGGCCAGGGAGAGGCCGCAGGGCCCGCCAGTGTGGGAGAATTACTTAACTATTAACCTTATAAAAAGAAAGAAAGACTCAGAGAAAATGGCGTTCCTTTGTCTTAACAACGAGAATTCATCTTTATTATGCCTAGAAACGTACAAACGGGTTTCCGGAGCGAATTCTGACATTCAAATACAATGGTCGTCATTTTAAAAGAACATAATGTGTGTGCGTTAAACACAAGTGTCTGTGTGTCTCCATTGGTGTGTGTGCGCTACACGCTATTGACGTCAATTGGCAACAGGGCTTAAATTCTGGGAAGTGTTTATCACGAAAAGTACAACAACAGAGCGATTAGTTCCACTACTTGACATATCTTGGAACAGTTCTAGTAAATAACGACTCCAGATGTTTTCCTCCTGCTCCCATCGGCGAGAGCCAGGGAAAAAAGGTCAAAATGACCCTAACTCCCATAAATCCTCCCTTGGCACGTTACAGCGTGACATATCTAGAAGACCTCTATATTGAAAATCTGACTCCACACTGATCAAGTCTAGCTGTGATAATAACAAACATGTAGAAAAAAAAGATCTAATTTCTTACACAACCAATGGATAACATACTAATGCAATCATGGTGTCTACACAAGCGCTGATATAAAATGTCATGTAATAAGTGCAGATTACAATCAATAACATATTTCCAATAATAGAGAGAGAGAGAGTGTCAGAGAGACAGAGAGAGTCAGAGAGAGACAGAGAGACAGAGAAACAGAGAGAGACAGAGAGAGTGTGCACGTATGCAAAACAGTCATTGCTTTTGCAATAACATCTTTCCAATTAGATATGAAAGTGAAAAAACCCCGATAATTATCACTTATTTATGTGTCATTCTCGGGGAAAAAGTCTTTCATGGACCTCTTATACCTCTGAGCATCCGCCGTTATCATCGGTCACCTGACCGACGGCATCAATTGGAAGTCAGCCATGCTACTCGCAATGACATCCAGCACTTGTCATTTAAAAAGAGTACATAAGCATGATACAATAACAAAACATCATAATACAAACAACAAACAACATATGTAAATTATCTTGCTAATAATATTGATACGCAGGATTAAAAAACGAAATGGATGTTAGAATCTAATGTTATGATAGTATAACCTAAACTAACCGGCCGCCTGTGCTACCTTATCTATCAAAGCTTCATTGTATTGTATGTTGTTTATTTATTTATTGAGTAACTTAAACAAGGTTAATAGGGTTAGTCATCTTCAGTTTGTGTGCTTGGCTTGGATGAGTTCCTGGACACATAGCAAAACAAAAAGAGTTCATCCCGATCACGGGGCTCCTTTCCATGTGGCATGAGTCTGTAGCACACGCATGAGTCCATGGACGTGTCCAGGCGGCCGGGGATCAGCCCTTCGGATGGCTGCTGCCTGATGTCATCCATCTATACATTGTCCCCACAATCCACCTTTTCAAAACAGGCACAACACAACACACAATTAAAAAGAATACAATCAGCGTTATCACCAAAATTATTCCTGTTTTTTTCAGCCATTGCTCCCCATTCTCCTAAAATTTCTTCCAGACTTTTCCACGACCAGTTGTTTCTTCCAGCATTCTCTTTTACTTCTTCTCTAAGTTTCATAAGTTTAGCCATTACTACCCTAAACGAACCTTTAGGAGCTGTGTTACCAAACATGTGACATACACCTCCCTTGCTTGCTAGAAGCCAATCTAATGCTTGCCTGTTTTGTATTGCCATTCTACTTGTTTCATGTAATTGGTCTCCTAGTGCCATAAATCCTTCCACCGTGAAATTTATCATCCTCTGCTGATTATAATAAATGTAATTTATCCATTCAACATTTTTATTAATAGTAATCTGAGGCAAAATAGACTCAAAACCTGCTTTAACTTCATGTTGTGCTTTAAATTCATCTGGAATTCCTCTTGGTTGACCAATAAGATTTAAATAAACTTTTTCATTTAATCCGTAATCTCCTAGACTCCGACGAGACCTAGTTTTACCTGTTTCAATTTGAACTAATTCTTTTACCCCTTCATACACTAAGGTTATCGGTACTTTCATTCGTACTAATGCACAAAGTCCTATCCACTTCAGTGGTAAAGTGTTCATTAGCATGTCATCGCCACACATCCAGTAACTGTCTGCCACTGGATACGTTTGATCTCCTAAAAAGAAAAGTTTGGGAAAAGTCATAGTTATATTTTTACAGTCCTCTTCTACAAATTCTGGGTTTTCAAACCAAACGGGCTTTGTAGCAAACACTGGTGTTACATTTGCATGCTTAAACCAAGATACCACCCAGGTTACATTACATTTCACAGTGGTGTTTCCTACATTAATTCCTTCATTGTCCTCAAAACCTCCACTAACGAAACATTCGTAGTCTGCATCATAATCTATGTCATAATCAGTAGGTGGAACATTATCTGTAGTACTAATGTTAAATTCTGCACACAATGATTCTAATTTATACCCTTTCCATTTTTCTAAGTATTGATGAGAGTTTCTTGAACCATATAAGAGTCTACAACTCAAACCACACATAGGTAATTTAAAGAATGACACTGCGTCTTCTCTTGAAGTGAACTCACCATTGCTACATTTTTTACGCTGCACTACTGCACATTCTTTTGACGTGTATTTTTCTGGAATAACCATAGGTACTGCTCCCGGAGCAACAGTACAGACTAAGCAATCATTTTTAGTTAACTCCCTGACAGTATACCATGATGTTGTATACTATGTATTATGTAAGGCTCTTTGCCATAAAGGATCTCCCCTTGGTCTGATTCCGTGCCATTTAATATCCTGTAGTTTATTTATTGCTCTTGGTATAGCTACTTTTGGATTGCGTTTTTCATAAAATTGATCTAAACCTTCAGAGAAATCCTCACATCCTTCTTTTTCAGAGCATCCATACTGTTTTGGATCCGGTTCTTTGAATTCCAATATTAGGTTGTTGTCCTGGTTTGACGTTACCTCAACCGGAGAAGGTACTGTTGTAATTAATCTTGTTAATGAAGGTTTAGTACTTTTTAAAACTTCCTTTTTGGATTTAAAAGAAATCCAAAAACTGTACATTTAACTGTACTTGAAACTACTGCTGTTTTGGGTTCTACTGCAGTTGAAACTATTGTCTGTGGATTTGCTTTAGTCGTGGCGGTTGTTGGAGGTTCGGTTATGCTATTTTCAGGTCGAGGCACCGTAGGTTTTGCATTTTCTAAATTGTTATCAACCTCTGTTGGTAGCACTTCCTTTTTATTTGTATATACCCTTGTAGTTTTATCGTTATTGTTTGAACTTTGTATTGTGCTAGTTAAGATTGTAGATGCTGATGTAACTGTTAATGTCTTAACCGTTAAGGTTGTCGGTTTATTTGGTCCTGCTTTGGTGATTGAAGTAGGTAAAGTCACATGTCCACTAGGGACGGTAATTGTCCTCAGGATCCCAATGGGACTCTATTCTTACTTCTACGCCAAAACCATTGTCCTTAATGTATAAAAGGATTGAACACTGGTCTGCCCCATACACTTTATATTCCTGTTTAACACTTTTTCCGCATAATTTCCTGGTATTGTAATAGACATTTACCTCAAATTCTGTATCTAATTCTGTATGAAATTCTGTATCGGTTACCGTTGCTTTCCATTTGAATTCAGCATGGGTCTGTCTTTTCTTACGCATTCTTTTTGTTTTTACTCTTAACTGTTCTCTAAACCCTAGATGAGTCATTAACTTTAGTTCAGCTGGGAAAAACACTGGTGTGTACTTATTCAAACCCATTAACGTTGTGTTGTACTTATCTTGTTCTACAAAGGTGGATTTCCCTTTATAGACCGAAGTCCCACAGTTCATGGTTGGACGTCGACTGTCTCGACCCACATTACTCGTTGCTTTCTCTCGTGGTTGAGCTGACGTTAGCTGATGCTGTGGCGCTGGCTGCAGGCTGTGAGAGTTCATCTCCGGCCTCGCTGTCGTTAGGTTCACCACTTCTGCCAACATCCACAGGTGAAATGTCATTAATACTAGTCTCATTGCTGCAAATCGTCTGTTCACACTTTTTCTCAATGTCTGGCTTCACATTGTCTCTTGCGTATACTTTAGTACAATGAGTCAATTGAAATCACGTTTCACTTCCCTGAACTTGGACGGCGGTTGCGGTTGCTCGTTTGACCTCAAAGGGTCTATCCCATCTCGTGCCGTTCCATTTCCGTCTGAACACCTTCACGTACACCAGGTCTCCTGGTTTGACTGGTCTCTTCACCACCATCCCTGGACAGGAACTTCTTTTCACACTATATTATCAGCCCTTACATAAAAGTCCGCTTCGGTGACAATTCATCCCGTTCTCCATTAACCATGCTCCACTCCAGGACATAGGAACAGTAGAAAATAAAATACATCAGCACATTTAGAACTTAAAGTCCACATCAACGGCAAAATAGTGACTTTTCACATATTTAAAAGGTTAAACAATGTCCTCATTTGTCACAAAATTGTTCATCAAAAATCACAATTTAAAAAGGATATGTTCACAGGGCTTACTCCGCCAGTACCCAGACTCAGCCATACTCCTGTGCAAATTTGCTCTCCGTCTGCTCCTGAAAGATATTCCTAACAAAAGTTTCCATCCTTATGATTAAAATTTAGTGACCAGGGTTTTCATGCAAGATAAGGGAGCAAAAGTAGAAGAAAAGAAGAAGAAGTGTTAGAAGTTGAGGCCCCTTTTTCCTTCCAGAACTAAGTAAAACTAAGTGGTATATTTCTATTCTCTCTTTTGTTCAGCAATTTAGAATTTTTCTTTTTTTTTCAAATATTCATTGCTCCATGCTGCACTGCAATCCTAATCTAAAAATATAACCGACTGCTCAGATTTATTCTTAAATCAGAGGTTGACATCAGTCTGATTTTCACTTTATAATTTATCATACCGTCTCTCCATGCTCACTGTACAGCTGTTCTTCTCGTCTTTTCAATGTGTCTTCCATCAAAAAAAGGTTGGCCAGAACCGGACAGAATCTCAACTTCTGAAAAAACAGGACTGAAGACAGAATAGTTAGTGCTCTCAATCAGGACTGAGTTGTTAATGCTAAGCATGCAATCAAAACCTGGTCCTGTCATTACTCTTTGTATTGTGGCTGTGTCTGTTTACCCGGTAACAAACTCAATTTTCAAATGAAGCGTTTACACATACACCATGTATCTTTTTACATTAGGATTTTTATAGTTATAACAAAAATCGGGTTACTGTCACTGATTGATTCACTGTTACCCAAGGTTTTAATTACCAAAATAAAATACTTACTGAACTGAGCAGAGGCTTGTGATCTGCTGATACTAGCAGAAAGATTCCCAATCCACTTCAAAAATATTTTTTATTCAAGAATAAAAAAAAAATAACATGTCCTTTTTGTCTAATGTTTAAAGGAAATAAACAAAAGTACTTAGTTTAGGGTTCAAAACTATTTCTGAAATTTCTTCAACCCAAATTATTTTAATTTATGACTTTAATCTTTTTCTAGTGTTTACGTCATTAAGCCATAAATCTGTTTTCAAATACATAAGTTATTGGTTTCTCAATCTACTCGTGTCATTCAATCATAATGTGACACTCTAGTGTTGAATACCTCATTTGTTCTGTAATCCTCAAATTCTGCTATCCTCTTCTTAAAAGTGCCTGTTTCCTAATTAACAGTGCCGGAGGTAATTAATTACTTTGTCATGGGAGGACCCATCGTCTTATTATTCAACACTCTACTAGTTCAACTTCAAAGGTATAAAACAAAATGTTAACTTATCTGATCACTGGGAATTTTCTGTTAATAATTACACTGGACAATTTGATTTTAGCCACTTATATAATTTAATACATTATAGCAACTAGTTGCCATTCTCAATATTTGTTTTACTTTACTTCCAGAATTAATCGAATCGATTGGATTGTGCTAATTCTTGTGGTGGACCTTCAGTCGCTGGGTTTTCACAAACATCAGTGTGCTGCAGCTCTCTTCCATGGCCATTTTTGTCAACGGATGTGGAGGCCACTTCCTTTGCTCAGCCGTGTTTCCTGACAGCCTGAGCGTCCTTCGCTGCTCCATGTCTGAGCAGGTGCTGAGCCAGCGCTCTGGAATCCGGGCAGGATTCCCGCCGATGTAAATTTTGTTCTGGTTCTCCTTGTTGACAAACCTCAGGTTGTACCATCACCAGTCAGCTGCTCATTAGGCATTTCTCCTTCAGTGCCATTTCAGTATGTGCAACCCTTTTCATCAGATCCACCATTTAGAGATTAATAAGTTGATTCCTTAATTTTGCTTATGTTCTATTTTATTCATTACTTCCCCTGTACCAAATTAAACAATTTTCTGAAGTCATTTTATAATTTTGGATGTTATCACACAAAGTCACAGAGGTTTCCCAATGGCAAAATAATTAATTCACCATCTTAATCTTCACTTTAAGTTATTTTATTTTATTGTTTTTAACAAGAATGACAATTATCACAACCTATTCTTTGGCAACTCTAATTCTATTTAAATTAGACCTTATTAATCACTGTAAATGCTATTATTTTTAGCTGTTGCTTACATTAAACTTGTATTTTAATAATCAGTCTCAATGGTGAACCAACCAAAAGAGAACTAATTTAGAAGTTCCTTTTGATCACAAGCCTCCTTTTCAGTTTCGCC
Organism: Fundulus heteroclitus; assembly: GCF_011125445.2. Taxonomy (NCBI): domain Eukaryota; kingdom Metazoa; phylum Chordata; class Actinopteri; order Cyprinodontiformes; family Fundulidae; genus Fundulus; species Fundulus heteroclitus. Next base: position 428,311 of record NW_023396499.1, read on the forward strand.
GTTTAAGTTATTGTTAATTATCCAGATCTCCCATATGCTTTACTTTTTGTGTTTTATTTACTCATAGTGATCCGATAGACGTCTAATATGTTGGGGCCCTGTTTTTTCTAGGGTCGCCCCTGTTGTGCAGTCGGGAGTCTCAGCCCCCTTCTGCTGCTCTCCTCTCCTCTCTGCTGCTCTCCTCTCAGAGCTCTGCAGCTCCTGGCATTGTGTCAATCCTGGTATTTAGGAGTGGAGAGACACAACCACTTCCAAAGTCTTTGCATAACCGCAAAGTTCAATAATATTCACACTTTCATTTAATACACCATTAACTCAATATGTTACCTTACGTATACCAAAATTCTAATGATCATAGATCTTAAGACATCATTGTCACATAATACACAACATCATTCATGGTTTTCCTCTTTTGATTCCTCCACTAATACTCCTGATACTGACGAAGGCTTATGGATGATGATTCTTTTTAATAAACCTCACAATTGAGTTCCAGCCTGACTGACACCCCAGTATTCCTAAGAATTTAGTACAATCCAATGCATAATCTTAAGGCAATTCGCCAATATTCACTTCAGTCCGGACTTTTGTGAATACTGAGACATCAGGCATTGTGGACAGCTAAAACTTATGACCTTTGTTTACACTAATAAATTCTCGTTGATCCATTATGTCATTGCGTTAATAATGCTTATCAACATTATTATTAAAACATACTGCGATAGCACAAACAAAAGTCAGACAACTGTCAGTAAACCGCCTTCGCAACATAGATTAAACATTTACACAAAATACCCCTAAACAACACTTAGACGTACACAACATTTAGACAACACTTAGACAAACACAAACTTTTGTATGTTATAGATAATCTTGCCGGCATTTATTCTATTAATTGCTATAAACAGTTTTACGTTTCTAGTTGCTTGTCAGCAGTTATTTAAAGCATGCGCGTGTGTGTGTGTGTGTCTGCTTTCACACAGCGAGTTTACTTTGCATTACGATTGAAACAGCTGTTAATGCTTAAAGCCGAACATGCAATGTTAATACCTTGTCACATGCATTTCACATATTCAAATAACCTCATTCATCACATCACACGTCCAATTAAACATCCATACTAAGTAGGCTTCAACTCAACCTCAAAATCAATGATCGATCCAGTGAACCGACGACAGTAGGGCTATTAATGGGTTAATGTTCTTTGGACAGAGCGAGTTTAATTTGGCAAACGGTAGGGGTTGCCAAGGAGGTAACAAAGGGTTAAGGTTTTGGTAAGATACTGTTACATTTCAACTCTACCCTGTAAGTTTTTTTTTTTTTTTTCTTCTTGGTCAGGGGACAGCGGAGCAGACGCAGGCTCTCACTGACAAGTTGGTGGGGGTGAGGTTTCTTGCATTAGTACATTGACGCGTACATGTTTTTCTGTTGGCTACATACAGGTAAAATTCTTTATCGTAGTGCTGTTTTAGTGTCTCAAAAGCTATTTTAGCTTCAGTTGTCCATTTTAACACTGCTTTAAACAACTGGTTTCCTGCTTCTTTTAGGAGTTCTCTAAACGATGCTGTTTTCCTGCATAGTTTTCAATCCAGTCTGCATTGAAACCTGTCATTCCCAACAATGTCATCATTTCGCTGACTGTCCGTGGACTTGGAGCTTTGCTAAAACCTTCCAGTTGAGAAGGTGAAATGCTAACTCTTCCTTGAGGTATTTGTCTTTCCTAGGTAATCTACCTGTGGTTGACAGTACTGTAGTTTTGTTTGGAGACCTTGTGTCCTCCCTCTGCTAATCTTTGCAGAACTTTGATTGAGTCCTGATGACAGTCATTTAGTGTGTTTCCGCAGATTAACAAATCGTCCACATTTCGTTAATCCACATTAAGAAAAACAAAAACAAAAAAAATTGAGATGCAATACGGGGTTAATTTCTCTCGCGAAAGCGAGACTAAAATCTTTTTACTTTTTGTTTTTTCAGAGGTCCTTTTGTCTCTCCTCGGACGGGGGAGAGAGGGAGAGGAGGGGCAACGCTCCGGGAGGAGGGAGTGAAAAGTGTTGTGTGTGTGGCTCTCCTTGCCTACGTAGAGCTGTATGTGTGGTTCCTCTGCCTGAGGAGAACTTAGTGTGTGTGTGCAAGATTTTCCTTCGGGCGGGGGAGAGAGCTACTTGGCAGTCTTTAACTAACAGGCTAAAAATAACTCAGCCTGCCAGTGGTTCTGCCCCACTGACAGGCAAAAAAGGCAGACGGAGCCGTCTCCTTCCCCAAACAAAACAGTCTTACAAATACAAAGTTTAAATACCTGCACCCACATCTTAACAACATAACAGCTTCAAAAAGTATACACACCTTGGTCCACCAAGATTTCCTTACAACAATAAAAGTTTCCAAGCACTTTTTAGCTCATCAACCTAGACAACTTTACCTCTAACAGTGGGACTTGAATACAAAAAAACAAACAAAAACAAAACAAAAGCAACCATGCAGTTTCATTCATCCATGCGTTTTAGTCATCCAATAAAGCTCTCATCCTTTATAATCACACGTAGACGTCAACAACAATCACACATTCTTAATCATCACCTTTCAACATTCCCACATTCTCACGTTTTCCTTTCACTCTCACTCTCCCGGGAGACTTATTGTTTTTCTTAAAGGTCCAAATGTTCAATGTTCCTGGATTTTAACTGTGCGCACAGAAAATTTAAATCAGGTTTTTTATGGGACCCAGAGCAAAAAAAAAAAAAAAAAGTTAAAAATAAACATTTATACTTCACGTGCACCAGCAAGGCCTCTTTGCTTCAAATTTGATAGGAGGCTTTAACCTCGTTTGCCTAAACCTGGAGTACTCAACCAAAAACAGACTGCAGTCAACTCTGTTAAGGCCACATTTTCATCGGAGTTCCACGCATGGAATGATCCGAGAACTGCCTTTTTCTTTTTTTTTTCAAGCGCTTACATTAACAGGGCCGCGCCCTAAAGACTCCGACCAACCGAACATTTATAAGATCAATTCTTTCAGAAATGATCTCTTTGATTCTAAAAAGTTATGTATATTAGAAAAACTTCAGCAAAGACCCGTACTGGTCCGATTCATTTCTTATACGCCGTCGCTTCTAACGTCATATTTGACGGGACATCCGATAAAAGCGGCTGGGAGTAACCAATCACTTCTTTAAGTTGTCATGTGTGCCCAACTGTGGAGGAAGCAAATATCATTCCAAATCTTTTGATGTTTAGACAACTTATTTTTCTACGTAGAAAAATACCAAATAGATGTCAAGCCAAAGGAACGACCACTCCCGTCTGTCAATCAATCACAAACAACGCTCTTCCCAATTCCAATTACACAGGCGGCAGATTCATCGCTAACAAGCAGAGAGAGCAGAAGACAGAGCAGTAAAAAATGTATTTTCACTCACCTCTGTCCTCTCTCCTCCACCCGGCGCGGAGGGGCCAGGTCCGCGCGGGGGAACCCAAGCCGTCTGTCCGGGAAGGCAAAAACTCCCTTTTTTTTTTCCTATCACGTCCGGGGTTCACCAATTTTGTGGGAGAATTACTTAACTATTAACCTTATAAAAAGAAAGAAAGACTCAGAGAAAATGGCGTTCCTTTGTCTTAACAACGAGAATTCGTCTTTATTATGCCTAGAAACGTACAAACGGGTTTCCGGAGCGAATTCTGACATTCAAATACAATGGTCGTCATTTTAAAAGAACATAATGTGTGTGCGTTAAACACAAGTGTCTGTGTGTCTCCATTGGTGTGTGTGCGCTACACGCTATTGACGTCAATTGGCAACAGGGCTTAAATTCTGGGAAGTGTTTATCACGAAAAGTACAACAACAGAGCGATTAGTTCCACTACTTGACATATCTTGAAACAGTTCTAGTAAATAACGACTCCAGATGTTTTCCTCCTGCTCCCATCGGCGAGAGCCAGGGAAAAAAGGTCAAAATGACCCTAACTCCCATACCAGCCAACCACCCACCAGGACCAACACCTCAGCCCCCCCCAGCCCAGCCACCAAGCCTACTTAAACTAAATAAATAAATAAATAATAAATAATAATAATAATAATTATAATAATAATAATAATAATAATAATAATAATAATAAGAGGGGGGGACCCTGGCCAGCCGGCCCGCACGAGCCATCCCAAATCCCACCCCCCAGGTGAAACCCGCACCGGAAGACGACACGGACCAGGACCGGGACAGGGGGCCGGACACAAGCCCACCAGAACGTCAACCCCCCAACCCCCCCAGCGCACCAGAGGCCCCGTGCAGGGGCGGACACCCGGGCGCGCGCCGGCCCACACCAAAAGCGGCACACCCCCCGGAACCGGAACCCCCGAGGCCCCGCCGGGGCCCGCGCCCGAGGGCGGCGCGCCCCAGGGACCCCAGACCCCCAGACCCACCCCGGCACCACCCAGCGGCAGCACAGCTACCAGGTCAGTAACCCACGTCCGTCAACACGCAGCTCCCAAAGAGCGCCGCAAGCGGCTGCTGTAGGCCACCCGTAGGCCTCCCAAGCTCCTCCCAGATGGGGGCAACAGACCCCGGAGCCGGATCCACCAGGTGCCCTACTCCAAGTGCTCCCAGGGCCCCAGGAACCCCTCCATCCAGCCACTGCGCCCAGCAGGAAGCAACCCACCGCCCCCTATTCCACTAAGTGATGGTGTTGATCAGAGGAGCCCAAAGAGACCAATCAGATGTGGAAGCAGATGCTGTCTCTAGCTTAATATGATCCAACAAAAGATCTCTATACTGATTGATACTGAGATTTTGTTTACTTTTCCAATTCATGAGGATAGTTTTCTTTGCGATGCATAAAGCAGTAAAAACCATGTAAACTATTTCTTTTTTCAGAGGACTTTCCTCAAAATTACCGAGCAGGCAAACTGATGGGGATGGTGTAATTTTACAGCTCAAGCACCTTGATAAGTCCTTACATATCTGTGTCCAGAACCTCTGGACTGGTGTGCATAACCATAACGCATGAAAATAATTATCAGGATGATTGCCTATGCAGTGTGGGCAGATATTAGATTGTGCCAGACCCATCTTGAATAATCTTTGTCCTGTGTAGTGTACTCTGTGAAGGATTTTGTATTGTATTAGTTGTAAGTTGGTGTTTCTAGTCAATTTGAAAGTTCTTAGACATGTCTGAGCCCAGAAATTTTGTTCAAAGGTGCCTGATAAATCTTTTTCCCACTTCATTATAGGAAGAGATATCGAATCATCTATTTTAGTCAGTGTCCTGTATGATTTAGACAGTAGTTTGGGGGGGGGGGGGGGTAAATCTAAGAACTCTATTATATTAGTTGGGACTTGTAAACCACCATTAATATGCTTATATTTATTTTTAATTATAGATTTAAGTTGTTCATATTCCAAGAATTTATTTTTACTAATGCCATATTGCATATTTAGTTTAGCAAAATTGATGAACTCGGTTCCGTCAAGTAGATGTTCCAGATATTTAATACCTTTATTCTTCCAGTACGTAAAGTTTATCATTTTATTATTTTGTAGGATATCAGGGTTATTCCAGATAGGTGTACGACTGCATGGGATAAGGGATGACTTTGTCATTTTGAGGAACTCCCACCATGCTGTCAGAGTAGAACTAATGTTGATATTTTTGAAGCATGTATGCCGTTTTATATTTGAGCTTATAAACGGCAGATCTGAAATCATGATATTATTGCACATTTCCTGTTCTATATCTAACCAAGGCTCATCTAAAAGACTATTTTTTATCCATTTAGAGATGTATTGTAGCCTATTTGCTAAGTAATAGTTATGGAAGTTAGGCAGATCTAATCCTCCCCTGTCTTTAGTCTTCTGTATTGTCTTTAAGCTAATACGTGGGGGTTTATCTTTCCAAAGAAATTTAGAAATGGCAGAGTCTAGAGATTTAAACCAGTCAGATGATGGTTTATTGGGGACCATTGAAAATAAATAATTAATTCTAGGTAGGACCATCATTTTTATTGAAGCTACCCTACACATAAGTGTGACTGGAAGCGATTTCCATCTTTCAAGGTCCTCTTCTATCCTGTTTAAAAGTGGGGCATGGTTAAGTTTAAGTATATCTGTTAATTTATTCGACACAGTAATACCTAAATATTTAATATTTCCTGATTGCATTTGTAAATTTAGGGAGTTTTCGAGAGAGCAATTAATTGACAGTACCGTAGATTTAGACCAGTTTAACGAGTAATCTGATACTTTAGAGAAAGATTCTAGTATTCTAATTACTTGTAAAAGAGAATTATTTGAATGCTGGAGATAAAGTAATACATCATCCGCGTACAGACTAATCTTGTGCTCTATTTTCATGCATTTTATACCTTTTACAGCTTTTGTTTGTCTGATTGTTGCTGCGAGAGGTTCTATAAAGATGGCAAAAAGTGATGGAGAAAGAGGGCATCCTTGCCTGGTGCCCCTCTGTAGACAAAAACTGGAAGATATTTGATTATTTGTCCTGACACAGGCTGTTGGAGAATTGTATAGAATTTTTAACCAGTTTATGAATAAATCGCCAAAACCGAATTTATGAAGAGTAGCGAATAAAAATTTCCAATTTACTCTATCAAATGCTTTTTCTGCGTCTAAAGACAATATATTGGTTTTAATGTTTTTACTGTAGGAATAATCAATTAAATTAAGTAATCGGCGTGTATTTGTGGATGACTGCCTTCCTCTGATGAAACCAGTTTGATCTGGATGTATTATGAGAGGAGTTACTTTGTCTAATCTTTTTGCTAAAGCTTTACAGATTATCTTAATATCCACATTAATTAAGGATATGGGACGATAACTAGTGGGCAACACAGGATCTTTGTCTGGCTTGAGCAGAAGGCTGATGGTGGCAGAGTTCATATTAGCTGGAAATCTACCTTTTTCCTGTATTTCCTGCAACATTCTGTGGAACGTTGGGGCTAGAATATTCCAGAACTCTTTATAAAACTCAGTGGGGAATCCATCTGGACCTGGAGCCTTTTTATTAGGCATGCTTTTAAGAGCTTCCTGGGTTTCAGCTGTTGTCAGCGGGGAATCCAGTGTCATTTTTTGGTTATCTGATAATTTAGGAAGTGTAATTTTATCCAGAAATTGCTTAATATCCTTCTCTGATGGATTTATCTGTGGTGTGTATAAAGATTTGTAGAAATCGCGGAAGGTATTATTTATACACTCTGGTTCGCTTACTGTATTACCAGTTGAATCTGTAACTGCAAATATAGTAGTTTTCTCCTTATTTATTTTAAGCTGATTAGCTAGAAAGCTTCCTGACTTATTGCCATGTTCAAAATTTTCTATTCGGAGTCTTTGTATTAGAAATCTATTTTGCTTTTCAATATAGTGGTTTAGTTCTAATTTTACTTCACGGATTTTACCTAACTTCCCTTCTTCTTGAGATAATTCTAGTAACTTAAGTTTTTCTTCTAATTCCTGAATCTTTTTGTTTTCTTTTTTCTTTTTATGAGATGAGAAAGAAATTATTTTACCTCTCATCACTGCTTTTCCAGCTTCCCACAATATCGATGCCGATGTACCTGGTTGATCATTGTATTCTAAGTATGAAGCCCACTGTTCTTTAATGAATTTTATAAATTCTTCATCTTTAAGCAGTGATGTATTAAATCTCCAGCTTTTGTTTTGTGTGGTTATTTTTTTATTAATTAAGGTGAGAGTAACAGGAGCGTGATCACTGATAGCAATAGGATGAATTACCGTCTCTGAAACAACCGACAGCAGTGAGCTACTTATTAGAAAGTAGTCCAGACGAGAGTACGAATGGTGAACATTTGAGAAAAAAGTGTATTCTTTACTAATAGGATGAAGAGAACGCCATGCATCGCAAAGACCAAAATCACTCATGTATTGTTTTACTACACTTACTGACTGCCAACTACGCTGAGCCCCTGTTTTATTCAACCTGTCTATATCGTTATTTAAACCAAAGTTGAAGTCACCTCCTATAATTAGTGAACAATCCCCGTGTTTTGAAAGTGCAAGGAAGAATTGGTGGAAAAAAGAGGGGTCATCAACATTTGGACCATATATACTGACAATACATAGCTTCTGGTTATGGATAGCTATTTTAATTATTATGTATCTACCTTCAGGATCTATAGTTTTATCTAATATTTTAAAACTAACGCTTTTGTGGATTAAGATTGCTACACCTCTCTGTCTAGAGTTATAGCAGGCTGCAAACACATTAGGGAACTCAGGTGAATTAAGCTCACTTGCATTTGTAGCTGATTTGTGGGTTTCTTGCAATAATACAACATCTGCCTTTAATCTAGTAAGCTGGTTAATGATCTTCATTTTTTTCTCTCTGGTGCCAGCCCCATGCACATTCCATGTCACAAACTTTACATTCGCCATAGATGTAAGTGAGAAGTTAGAAGGTGCATGCCCTTGAGAAAATAGTCATACATAGACCCAGGTAGCATCATATGATGTGCTTGTGATTGACTGATGATCAGGAAAGAAGCAGACAAATAAGATAGAAATACACAAAAAAATAAAAAAGTGCAAAGAGTAAGAGAGTGTGTAAAGGGATAAACCATAGCCCGTGCCTTCTGTACCCAACCGTGAACACCAACCATACCAACGTGCTCTTTAGCTGTGCGTGTATTTAATTTATCACCGTGTACCGATCTGTGCGTCTTATTTATTTATTTATTTTATTTATTTATTTTAAATCATTGAAACATGCTTTAAGTCCACCTGTGGTGTAACTAATAAAGCCAAGGGGTGATCTTCTGATCCCTGAACAACTGTCCATTAATATAAAGTCTGTCAACCGATATGGTGGCTTTAACACCGTCCATCATGTATTTTTTCCTGATTGGGAACAGTACTCGCCTGCGATCTAGGATTTCCTTAGGAAACTGATCATTAACACTAAAGTCTGTCCCTCTCAGTTCCCTGCCGCAACTTCTAACAAATTCTTTTTGTTTATAATGCTCAAATTTAGCTATGATCGGGCGAGGACGGGTTTTGTCGGGTTTCTTACCTCCGAGCCGGTGGACTCGATGAAAAGTGATGTTTTTTACCTGATCCGCCGGGATTTTTAGCTTCTGCTGGAGAAAGTTCCGGACCGTTTCTTCTGCTATCTCTCCCTGCTGCTCCTGGATGCCTGCAAAGACGAGATTATCTCTCATACTTCGCGACTGTATGTCCAGAATGGATTCCTTCATTTTCTTATTTTCGCCGGAAAGCTGGATAAACCCTTCGGTCAGCTCCGTAACCTTCCCCCTCAGCGCGTCGTTCTCGGCGGCCATAGCTGTTAGCTGGGCTTGGCTAAACTCCACCGACTCCCTTAGAGACTGAAACTCCTTGTGTAGAACCTCTACCAAGGCGAGACGCGCATCAAGGCTGGTAAGCTTCTTGTCGATGGATTCCAAGATGTCGCTGAAGTTCCTGTCGGGAGACAAAGTGGATGAAGAAGAAGCACTGGTGGAATTAGAACGAGTGCGCTTAAGTGACGGTGTGCTAGCAGCCGTAGGCTTCTGGGCCTTCCCCATCACGATGCTATCAAAACACTCGTCCAGGTAGCACTCCAGGCTCGTCACGGTCTCTTCGTCCAGTTTGTTCCCTCGTAGAAAATAAGACAGTTGTAAATGTTTGGGCTTTAACTTTGTATTATTTTCAGTTATTGGTTCGTTCTTACCTTAGCTTGTTTGATTTGAATTACATGAACGCCTCCATTTTACTTACGCACAGCTCTCGCGAGATCTCAGCCGCTCATCTCCGTGCCTCCGCTCATCTCCGTGCCTCCGCTCATCTGACCGTGTACCCCCTCTGTAACCTCTAGTCCTGTGACCTCTGTAGCCTCTAGTCTTGTGACCTCTGTAGCCTCTAGTCCTGCGACCTCCGTAGCCTCTAGTCTTGTGACCTCTGTAGCCTCTAGTCCTGCGACTCTAGCCCACCATCCAGTGCCTCCCTCCGCCCACCCTGGGTGGGTCGTTTTCTTTTGTTGTCTATTTTTGTTTGGCCGTCTGGGAGCCGGCCCTAAGGGGGGGGGGTGCTGTCATGATTCAGCCTGTCTGCTGTACCATGCACAGACTCGGACACTTTCCACCTTACATTCAGCTCCAGTCTCCGGTTCAGTAATCCTCCACACCTGTCAGCTACTAATTAGTCAGCATTCAGCACACCTGTCAGCCTCACTATTTAAGCTCACTGCATTCTGTCATTCCTCGTCGGTTCGTTCTGTTTTCCTGTTTACCTTTGTTTCTGCTGCTCACCTCATCCAGTCTCGTCCAGTTCGAAGTTCCTCCATTCTCCGCCAGCCTGCTGTAGCCTGGTTCCAAGTCTCCATTCTGTCGTGCTGTGAGTCAAACCCGGTTCCAAGTCTCCATTCTGCTGTGCTTCAGGTTCTGCGACCTCCGTGTCCTGGCTCCGTCCCGCTTGCCAGTTCCTGCCTTCACCATCCTACTGCTTCAGCTCAGCACAGACTCTTGGTTCCTTCCTCCACTATCCACAAACTTCAATAAACTGTTGAAACTTTACTCTGCTGTGGTTGTGTTCGGGTTCAATAACAAAACATGACCAGGAGTGGGACGGGACAGGACTTTATTTGCTTATTATATATTTTTTTTTTACTCTTGCCCAGGATAGGGACGGGACACAATTTTTTTCTGTGGAAGTGGGACGGGACAGGAGTGATAATCCACTCCCATGACACCCTCTAGTCCACGACCCCACCCTAAAACCCTGACGAACGGCGAGGGTGGAGTTTATCTCCTGAACGCCGGTATCAAAGGTCTCCTATTAACAAAAAGGAAGATTGCGGGTGACAACCTGCAGCTAACTGCACAGACACGACATTGGGGGAAAACAACTGTACTCCATACTGGTAAAGCAAAATTAATATCCTCCTTAATGTGTCTTTGTTTAGTGGAGCAGTCATTTAACTTAGCTCAGAGCTGATTTTAAGGTCATGTGAAAGCAAAAGCTAGACAGTGAGATGTCAGTGGGACAGATGGTCCCGTGTTCTGATTTCAGCTGCAGTTCAGTTTTTATGTTTGAAGAAGTGATGCAGTGAGAGGTTCTCCGCTGCTTTCAAGAGTGTTGGTAATGGGAATACACGGAGTGGAGTTTCAAATGTACTAGTATTCTCCCATCAACGAATTGGAATAGATTCTTTCGGGAGGCAAAATAAACAGCACAAGGGCCTATATTTTGTAAATGTGAGGGGGCCCAATCAGACAGCTTTCATAAGTGGAGCGACATGTCCCCTTCACACAGAATAGTTGTCCAACCTGTGCTAGAGGCCCGGCTCTCTTCAGTCCTCCCATCAGGGCCGCTCAGGATGCCGGGCTGAGTGTGTGCCCCCCTCCCACCACCTACCAGTAACTCGTTTATCTAGAACCAGCACCGATCCTGACTGATAGATGTCTGTGTTGATGATTAAATCCTGATTGGTTCTGGAGTTCTCTCATTCAATCAGAACATTAGTGCGGGGATCTCTTGAGTCTGCATGGAAAGCTGCTCTCTAGACAGTCCCACGGTGTTTATACTTCAGTATAACTGTTGGATCAGATTCACGTGGTGCCCTCAGGTGTGGTACCGTCAAATGAAAAGTCACATTGAAATTGTATTTAGTTTTGTTTTGTAAATGAAGAAGGTTCTATCTCCATATGTTAATGCACCGATTCCAGTTGTAACCCTAATTCATGAAATTCACCAGCAGGAGGAGCTTCTCCCAGTGCATTGATGTGTTCGTTGCTGAACAAGTTTATTCTTTTGTAGTAAAAGTTGTCAATTAAGCAGTAAAAAGGAGACAGGTAACAATGGCATCAAAGAGGCTGCATTTATATCGGTTGCTCAAAACTGCTATAACAGGGTATAAAGAAAGCTCTACATTAGAATGACAGTAAATGAAAATCTTTTGTTTCTAATACAGAAATAGGCAGATAAGTGAATAAAAATAAGCACTGTAAATTCAACAAAGAGATTTGTAATTCTGTTGATTAAAATACAGAGATTTATAACTTTGGAGCTGTACTTGGTTTATATCAGATATGTGATTTCAAGCAGAAATTGCTCCTAAAACCCTCTTGGCATAAAGGGTTAAACTTTAACCTTTATTTTCAAGCTTTTGCTTGTTGGGTGCTCCTATAAGTCTGACCGTTTAATTATAGTGCAAAATTTTCTAGCATATGGATTGATTTATTGGAAAAAAAGGAAAAGAAATCCAACTGAAAGCACAACTTCATAATAATTCCAGATTGTAAAAAAACAGTGGTCGGGCTTCACAAATCTATAGATGAAAATTTATGTTCCTTCCTTTGTCAGTGAAGCTAATTTGACTCACAACAACTGTCAGGGTTCTCTGTGTTTTCCTGCTCTACTCTGCTCCTCAGGTGTGTCTAGTTGGCTGAGGGGGCGTGGCCCACACCTGCAGCTCATTGCAGGCGGCTTCCTCTGGCTTCTTAAGCAGAGCGCTGACAGATGGAAGACGCCAGAGCCTTAAACCAGTCGTGTTTTTGTGTGCTTGGATGCACTCACCTGTCTTGACGTCTTGTCCGAAGAATCAGATATCCAGAATTCTCTCGCTGGATTTTGCTCTGGCTCACCCCTCATACTCCCTGGATGTTACCCAGCGGGGCCTGAGATTCCCCCTCCCGGATTCTACTGGTTCTTCCTTCACTCTGGTCAATCCATCTGTCACCCAGCTCCGTGGGAGCTCGCTCTGAATCCCTCACCAGTAACATCAGCCACCCTCAGCCTCTAGTCGCAAAACACCAACAGGGGTAGGATCACAGAGTTCTCTCGGCAATACTTCCTCCCGGTTAGGTCCGGCCAACTTTATGGTAAGCAGCGCAGCTTCTAGTAGTTCTCCTGGTTCTATTCCCAAAGTCATTGCTCTCCTTCTCTTTGCAGTCTCACCAGCCGTGACGTTCTGACCCTGCCGAGTTGCCCGTATTCCCGTCCATTATTATCAGCCTCTTCCTAAATAAACATCATAAAACTGTGCTTGGCTTCCCGATCGTATCTGCATGTGGGCACGTCATCTGAAAACCATGACAACAACATTTTACTGTCTGACTACAGGAGTAAACATCAAAGTCTTTTCTTCTTCTCGGTGTACAGAACAGTAGTGAAGTACAGATGCCCGGAAACTGTGGACAAAAACAGAAGAAAGGATAAAGTTACTGAAAGAGGAATCAATTTTTCTGCTGCTCCAGAAAACTGAAGTTCAAAGCTTCAAGAGCCTCTTTGCACACTGTTTTTTCTTCTGCATTGTTTACATTTTGATCCGTTGCTAGGGTTAGCTTAGCTAATGGTAACTGAACAAAGCTAACTGTTGCTACTGACGTTTAGCATATAGAATTAATTTGAGCAATTCTAACAGAAATTCTGGAATCTTTCTCTAAGGAGTTTCCATGTTCTCCGTGTCCATGAATTGATTCTCTCTGGGTATCCCAACTTCTACCTATAGTCCAAAAAACATGGTTGATAGGTTAATTGGTCTCTTTTGAGTGTTCCTTCTTTCATGGTTGTTGGACCTGTGAGGGACAACAGAGACATGTTGTTGTCCTGTTTGTATCCAGGCCTAAAACCCGGCTGTAGCTTTTGGGGTAACTTTTATTTGCTTAATTTACTGTTTCCTGCTTTCTTCCTCATTGGCCTCTCTTTAACATATCACAACTCAACGCATTAAGGCTTTCAGATGTGCTGAGAAGGATTTAAGGACTTTTATAATAGCGTTGTAGATGGTTAGAAGACATCTCAGTGAGGACTGTAAAATAAGTTTTATGGTGCGTTCACACCAAATGTGTTTTCGGCCACAGGACAATTTTATTTATATAGCGCCAGTTCATGAAACATGTCATCTAAAGGCACTCTCCAAAGTAAAATTCCATCAGAAATTTCCTCTCTAAGGGAACCAAGTTGATTGCATCAAAGTCTTGACAAGCAGCATTCGCTCCTGGAGAAGCGTAGAGCCACAGGGAGAGTCGTCTGCATTGTCCATGGCTTTACAGCAATCCCTCATAACGAGCAAGCATGAAGCGACAGTGGGAAGAAAAACTCCCCATTACGAACCGGGCTCAGTATGAACGGTCATCTGCCTCGACCGACTGGGGGTTAGAGAAGACAGAGCAGAGACACAACAAGAGAGACAGACCAGCACAGAAGCAAACATTGATCCAGTAATCTGAAAACCACACAAACACAAGTTTAGACTGATCTGCAGATTAGGGTAGAGGGGCCAGGAACGGAGACCTTGTGTCTTGTGCCTTATGTAGTTGAAAAGTATTTACAGAACTTCTCCTGACAAACAAGGATTTGTTATTTATTGATATTGTCTTTAAAAAAAACAGTGAAATATCACAAGTTCTCCATTCATTAAATACAGTTTTGTGTATACTGGGTGTTTGGAGAGATTCTGCTTCTTTTCTTTTTGGCCGCTTCTGATTGGCATTGGATTCTGAAATTCAAACATTGCTCAGAATGTCATCAACCACCCTAATGCAGGGCCTACACTCTACCATATTTTCAAGCGTGGTACTCATATACAGCTCAAACTGTACGACGAAACCACAGGGTTTAAGAGTTCACTGCTCACGATGTCTTTTCTTACACTGTGCGGCCCGAAGCTCTAATGCGATCTTACTGCTCACACAGTGCGTTCAAAAACCCCACGTCGGACTCAGCCCCCTAGAGAGATGGCGCTAATCGGACTTGTCTACCCGGAAGCCAAACGTAAACAGAAGAAGAAGAAAAAGGCGGAAGTGTCGAAGCTCGCTGTTAAATATGAAACTTACTAGAACAAAACACGCTGCTTTGGAAATTCTGCGAGTTGCTCCTCCATAGTTTAACTCTATGTCACATGTACCCCCGTCATGCTTCTCTCCGCTCCTATGTTTCCGTTTGAGAAGACGAAGAAGAATCTACTAGTTTGCGCGTGCGCGAGGTCGGGGGAAATCGGCTCGTAGACGGTCGTAGCTCTGCTTCGACAGCAGGATGCGCTCACCATCGCTCACGAGGGCCGACTGAATTTGAAACATGTTTGATTTTCAACCGACCGTCCCATTCCTGATCGGGAGATGGTTGTGAGAGGCTGATTGTCCCTCGTTACCCCCTGTACACTACACGACGCAGGACGCACGATCAAGCTGAAATTCGGCCCGATCCAAAAAATGCTCGCACGACTGAAGAATCGGCCCGAAAAGGGCAAAAACTCGTACAGTGTACGCCCGGCTTTAATATATTCCTTTCTCCATTCTGTAACAAGGCGGCGCCTGGCAAAGCTGCAGCCACAGTGTCCCATCTACCCATGTCTGTTTTCTTTTGATGGGCTGTACTCTAAACTAAATCTCCTACACAGGGGAGCAATAAAGAAATTCTATACAATTCTGTAACAGCAAACTCCCAAAACTGCCATTAGTGTACACAATTTATTAATTTGAATGGGTAAAAGCTGAAAAAACTGGTTTAACACATCCTGTCCACTGCAGACTAAATTTTTTAAGATCACTTGCAACACCCCGATTGTACGAGATTGTACCCGCTATTTTTTTCTGCCCATGCAATTTAGTGGTCCTTGTTTTGAATCTTTGAAGATTTAGACCCTTCTAGTGACTTTTTGTATAAATCAA
This sequence comes from Fundulus heteroclitus, assembly GCF_011125445.2. Taxonomy (NCBI): domain Eukaryota; kingdom Metazoa; phylum Chordata; class Actinopteri; order Cyprinodontiformes; family Fundulidae; genus Fundulus; species Fundulus heteroclitus. The sequence goes on from NW_023396499.1 coordinate 443,936, forward strand.
AAAGTGATTGTTATTGCTGACTTTTGTGATCTTGAGGGAGCAGCAAGTGTTACAGTAAGCCCCTCCCACTTCCCAAACACTTTAGTCAGTCTCACGGATTCCTGCAGCTGCAACTCCCACCTGCAGTTAGAGCAGAGAGGAGACACACTCCACTTTATGTCCTTTAAATGAAAGCAGGATGTTGTTTTTTAATTGTGCAGCCTAATTTTAAGTGATGTCCCTGAATTACCTTGTTACAGGGTGCTGACTTTGCTAATTCCCTCATTGGAGTCCTCCCCTGTTTCAAATTGGGTCCTATTGCAATGGCACCCAAGAAATGTATCATCAACTCACACCTGCAGATGATGACAATGATGCTTTGTGGATTTTATGGTGAGCTGAAGGAGATTCCACAAAACACCCAGAACAAGACAAGATTGTTTTCCATCCTTTTGATGTTACATCATCACCTAGTTGAGCTGTTTGCACCAAAGAGAACATCTGGAGAGAACCAAAGTAAGTCATCCTTAGGAACAGTGAAAACTCTACTAAATAACTTCTGTTAATAACTATCTGAAGGGAGTGAAAGCATTGAATTAACATGACTCATGTCACAAGACTTTAGAAGAAACACATTTCCTTAAGTGACTTGTTTGTTGATTATTATTGTTGTTTTCGTGGTTGTAGAGGTTGAAGAAGAACAAAAATGCAGACAGAAATCCAGAGACAACATATTTACAGGCTTTAATAAAATCAAATAAAAATTGCAGCAAATAAGAGGGGATGACCAGGCAGCTTATATACACAGGGAGAGTGAGAAGAGAAGACGTTGGCAACAGCTGAGAGAGACGAAGGTAGAGAGCTGAGGGATAGTAATAGACAGAGAAGGGCAGGGAGGACACAATGGAAGAAATCTAACCAAATAAGACAAAATCAAGAACCTGTTGAATAATTAAAATTTACTAACTGGTCCACAAAGGTAAGAACTAATAAAAACAACACTGAAGTAAACATAACTAAAGAAAGTATGATCCAGAAAGCTCAAGTAACTCAAAAGACAAACACCCACAGGATCATGACATATTTGTCTACACGCAGAGATAAATAGCATTTAAACAGCGCTTTGCAGCCCGATGTTTAAAAACACAGCCCTCTTAAAATACAGGATCCAGTGCTTATGATTGAGGAACTGTACAATAGATGTGTCCCATGCAGAGGCTGATGAGCAGAACTAAAATTACTTCAAAGAACTGTGTTAAACATCTTGGTCAAGGCTCTGAGGGTATCAGTGCTGATTGGCTGGGGCCCTGGGAGACAAGGGATGTGGAGGCATGGTGGTGGTGGTTTATCTGGGTGGTTGTGTGTGTGTGTGAGATAGAGGGGTGGGGTTGATTTAGCCCACAGCCAGCAGTAACCAACATCTTTATTTATTTTAATTAACAGTATGGAAACATAGTCATGTGTTTCTACGTTATTCTTATGTAATAATACACTTTTTATGGCATATTTAGTAATTTTACATTTAGTGGAACGTAGTTAATGCCTTTTAGTCTGTGATTATGAAACATTATTCAACCACTCCAGTTTTAGACATTTTTAGACATTCTTGAGAAATCTTTATTAGGTAAGGATTGTGAGCACTGTGTAAATTAAATTATTAAAAGCATTTTGGGTTTATCTCTTTATTACTCTGCAACATCTGTGTTGCTGTGAGGAAAGAAAAACTGTAGCCTGAATAAAAGGTGTGAATTGCTCTAACCTGCTGGGTGTGACAGACGTGTTGCTGCTACTCATGGTTGGTGCAAACAGCCTCGTGGTGCGATGTTCAGGTTGTAGCTGGAAAACATGTAAAAATCCAACAGAACGGGTTTTAAAATGTGTGAATAGTTGCACAGAACAAGTTGTGCATTTAGATCCAGAAGCCTGTCTCACCTTCAGACTTTCTCTGAACACATCATCTCACCATCAGAACCAGAACCAGCAGCAGAACCACAAACCGGGATGGGGGGGTCGGGACCGAAGCAGGACCAAGCTAAATTGGATGGTGGTGGTGACGCCCCCCATCTGGATTTCAGGATTCACCTACTGGGTCATCTGGTAACCCCGGGTCTGGGATAGTTCTGTCTGTAAACATTCCTCTGCCCATTAGATTAAATATGGAAAATATAGAAAACATATAGTTATGGTGTGAAGAGTATTTTTATTACTACAGAAGTGTACAATGCAAACACCACATTATCAGATAAAAGAACCAGGGGAGGCCGAGAACAGGTCAATACCTGAACAGTGACATAAGAATGATCATCAGGTTCTAGAAGCCTGCTGGCATGGGCTTGGAAGGCTGCGTTGACCGGGCCAATGAACTGAACATATTTTTTAATGGGTTTGATACTGCGGCTCATTCCCCACAAGTCTCTGCTGCTGGCTTCCCTACAACGACCACTCTACCCTCCCCCACTCCTCCTCCTGCTTTCATGTCCACCACATCCTGAGGACCTCATCCCTCCCCCAACTGTTACCTCTACAGTGTCCTTCATCCTGACCTGGTGAGAAGACAGATGACCATACTCCACTCCGGCAAAGCTTCAGACCTTGATGGTGTATCTCCCAGGGTGCTTAAAGCTTGTGTCTACCAGCTGTATGGAACACTTAGCCAAGTCTTCAGCCTGAGCCTGCACCTCCAGAAGGTCCCCGTGCTGTGGAAGACATCCTGCCTCGTTCCTGTGCCAAAGAAGCCGGGTCCTGGTGGCCCCTAGGACTACAGACCGGTGGCACTGACATCCCGTATCATGAAGACCTTCAAGAGGCTAGTCCTGGAGCAGCTAAGGCCCATGGTCAGGCCCTTCCCTGATCCACTACAGTTCGCCCACCATATCTATCTATCTATCTATCTATCTATCTATCTATCTATCTATATATATATATATATATATATATATATATATATACTTAGACAACCTTTTTGTCATTTTGTATGTACAGAGTACATACAGAACGAAATTTCTTTGCATACAGCTTACAAGAGTATAGTGAGATTCCAGGTGGAATAAGGCAACATTACAATACAAAGTGCAGCAGTGATCAAAATGTAAACAATGCAGGAGAAAAAACAGTGTGCAATCACAGTGTGCAGGAGAATGTTCAAACCGTTTTTATGTGCAAAAGTAATGGTGCAAGAAGGCATTTTCGCAAAAATGCATTTACGTTGAGTTGTGAATATTTTAAGAAGGAAACTAAAGGTTCGGCAACATTGGTAATGCCAGATAGAGATGCAGTGATGCAAATGTGCAAATGTTGTAAATGTGGTGCAGAGACCAGTTTATAGTTCAACAGTTCAAAATTCTGATGGCAGCAGGGAAAAAGCTGTTGCAGAACCTGGTGGACATGAAGCGGATGGTGCAGAACCTCTTCCCAGAGGGCAGCAGGGAGAACAGTCCATGGTGGGGGTGTGAGGGGTCCCTGATGATGTTACGGGCTCACACACACAGCGCTGGGATGAAATGTCCTTAATGGAGGGAAGAGAAGCCCCGATGATCCCTTCTGCTGTCCTCACCACTCTCCTCACGTTCTTCCAGTTGGAGGCGCTGCAGCCTCCACACCACACGGAGAGACAGCTGGTCAGAATGCTCTCTATTGTGCTTCTGTAGAAGGTCGTGAGGATGGGCAGGGGCAGGTGGGCTCTCCTCATCCTCCACAGGAAGTACAGTCGTTTCTGTGCACTCTTCACCAGTGACATGATGTTCACAGACCAGATGAGGTTGTCCGTGATGTGCACCCCCAGGAACTTGGTGCTGCTGACCACCTCCACAGCTGAGCTGTTGATGAGCAGTGGAGCGTGGTGGGGCCGGTTCTTCCTGAAGTCAACAATGATCTCCTTCGTCTTCTCCACGTTCAGGATCAGGCTGTTGCCCTGAGGGGAGCCCGTGCTGAGGGTGATGACATCAGAGGTGTTCTGTCCAACCCGGACTGACTGAGGTCTGTTGGTGAGGAAGTTTTTATATCTGGAGCGTGTAATGAAAATAATTTCCCTCAGGGATTATTAAAGTATTACTGATTCTGATTCTGACTGATTGTTGTGTCACTCCAAACAGTCGCTTCTCAGAAACGTCACATTTGTGAAAATCCCACCCGGCAATCCTGATTGGCTCGTCAGTTTATATGGTGTTGAAATCCCTCTGCATAGCGTCACGGATCCCAGATGGACGAGTGAAGAGTCAGGTTAGCAAATTTAAGATGCAGGGTATCAACTCTGCTTTGTGACCTGATGATAAAGGCACAAAATCACACATAAACAGCTTAAAATAAAGGCATTGAGTTCCAGTAGCTTCCTAAAATAGAGCTGGTTGAATCTGAGAATTTTTAAACTTTGCACTGGTTTTAGTAAACCAGTTAAAACTGTCAGAAATCTCTGACTGCAGCACGGAAACACCATCAGCTAGAAGTTTCATCCTCCAGGTTGATGGTGTTTAAAGTTTCTCCCAGGTCAGCATGGAGGATTTGACACATACAATCCTATCAGCGTTTCCTCAGAATCAGTTTTTTTCAAGCAATACGTTTTTTATTTATTTATTCTCACCTGAGCATTAATTAAATTGACTTGAGGTTTGCAGAGAATGCTACATTACTTACATAGCATTATGTATAACGGTGGCACATGAAATCTCCACCATTTAGCCACCAGAATTGACAAAGACTCCAGGGTAGATGTTGAAATGTTTTCAGAAAGTTTCCATGTGGACAAAAATGTCAAAGAAGATGGCAAGTTCGCTGTAGGAGACATGAGCTACTTATGGGCTCTTTTTGAGAGTCACCTGTTAGTTTCCGTGTGTTCATCTCACTGAAGTGAAAGAAAATGTCAGGAGAGAAGAGAGCGCACACTTTGTAGTTTATGGTTTAGGTCCTGATTTGACTAGAATCGTCCATGTGTGCCACAACAGTCTGAAGCTCGTTTCCTCGCCATAACAGAGTTCTGACTATTGACCTGATCATAGTTCAAGGAACAGGAGCTAAGAGCCATAATTGAGGACATCGGGATGAAGCCCAAAGCTTAAAAAGTGTTCTGAGACAGACTATGTCAGAGCGCCCCCTGCTGTTTATCACCCAGACAGACCTGCAGCAGCTGAGCATCAGTCAGAAGCCGCTGGTCCTCCACTTTCATGTAAAGTTGGTCCAGGAAGTTAATGGTTCCTGCAGATCAGTCCGGTTCTGGTCTGAACTGAGACGCCAGCTGATGTTGGTCAAACTCAGTGTTCATCAGAACAGCTGAGGCTGTCTTAACATTTCCTTTGTTTTGTTAAAGGAAGAGAAAGAAAAGTGAAAAGACTTACTGTCAGAAATGATTAAAAGCATTCTGAGGTTGAACAAAAAATAATTTAAAATATATCTACATTGGGAGCAGCTTGACCCACATTAAAAACACATGAAGGGGGAGAGCAGGAATGAAGCAACAAAGAACCCAAAAGAAAATCTAATTTGTACAGAAACAGCTGCCACTGCAGATGCAGGTTTCCTACCACAGTCTCTGTGGCAGCAGAAAATACAGCAGAGACCTGCTCAAGCAGAACTGAGCCACTTCCTCCTAGCTACCCAACTCTCACGCACACAGTCTGAGTTTTGCAACCTTCAGCCCATGTGTTCATGTGCTGGTTCTGGTTTAACTCTGGCCTGCTGACCATGATGGACACACAAATCCACTAATCACTTTCTAATCAGTGTATGCATCTTTCTAGGCAAAGCACCTGTTGGTATTGTATCAATGCTTTTATGTTAAAATCTCTCTGCTGCATGTACCCCATGTGAAGGTAGACAGACAGGGATGTTGCTTAGGTGGCAGACAGAGGAAAACCACAGCAGGCGTGTTTACAGACAAAGATAAGAGGCTCATTACAGAGGAAATCAATTCATTGCAGGTTGAAAGGATTGTTTCAAGATGACGATGAAAACATCCTTATTGTGTCTGCTGGCTAAGTAAAATATATTTTTATAAGTCAGGGTTATTGTTTCATAACAGCCAAAAGTTTAAAAGCAGATAATGTGTCTGTCTTTGGTGTGAAATCAACAGGAAGCTGTTGGTGAAGATCTACATGCAGATACTCTGTTTATGGGTCTGATTTCTTTGTGAAAATCAAACCTGAAACTATAATTATAACTTATCTTTTCCCCAGTTCTGACATCACTGCTGTGCTGCAAGACTCACCAAGGTCAGTAAATGTTGGCACCCTTTAAAGTTTTAATCAAAATGAGTAAAATTAATTAATAATGCAAAGTTAATAGGAGCTGCAGCTTTAAATGGAGATAAGGTGACTTTTGTGTGAATTGCTATAAACTGTATGATGCGAGTAACCCAGTGTCACTGAAAAACATGCAATATCCACTTTGGTGTAACAAATTATCTTCTTTAAAGTCAAGTATCATTTATTGTGTCCCTTTAGGGAAATTCTCCTTACAGCTAGGTGGGACAAGAAGACACAGATAAAACCACACACACAGAAACAATCACATAATGAATTTAGCCACAACAACATCAATAAGCTTCCATGTACAATTATTAATTAAAACAGGCTAAACAACAAACCAAGCCTGATAACCATTAAGATTTATATGAATAATGACCTGGCTAAAAGAGTTTTTCCATCTTTGTTCTTAATTTAAGATGTCTGAACCTCCTCCCTGATGGTAATAGCTTGAATTCACCATGGGGGGGGGGGGGGGGGGGGGGGGGTGATGTGAAGAATGAATTATGTGTTCTGCCTTTTGTAGAACTCCTTTAAAAACTGTTTCTTCTAAATCTTATAATGTTGCCAGCAATTTTAAAAATGTGCTTAATCCTGTTCTTGTTTCCAGCTGATAGACTGACAATCCAGGTGATAAAAGCAACAGTGAGGACAGATTCAATCCAAACAATAATTATAGGGAAACTAAAAAGTGGTTGTTTGTGGGGTTACCGACTGTGTGGCTGCAGGACTGGCCATCACAATCACCAGCCTGCACACTTCAGCTTTTGTCTGACAGGAACCAGTTTTAATTTTCTCTGTTTCTGTGCCAGCAGCAAACAGGGTGACACAACATGGCTTTGCAGTTTTGTTCCTGTTTTTAGCCAATCTGCACAGCAAATAAGATAAGTGTTATACCAAGAAGGCTGTAATAAATTAAAATAAATATCAGTTTGGAATGTTTTCAAGCATTAAGTGTAAAATAATTCCCTGTTTTGATTTTATTCCTGATCTGTAATAAATTCTTAGTCAAAAATCGCTTTGAATTTAATTCTACGTTATAAAAAAGTTTTCAATGTTTTTTTCTCCCAGAAGTTTACCCAATATTTATTTCTGTTTTTCACAATAAAAGACTTAAATAATGAAAGAGCCCAAAATAATCAAAACTAAATAAATTCTGAGGTACATGAACACTGAATAAAGCGTGCACATTATGTTGAGAAAACAGGTAAATAATAAAAAGAAGCTCAAAATAAAAACTTCAAATCCTTATTAAACACGTTTAGGAGTTTAATTCTTTGATTCACACAAAATAAACATAAATATCAAAGTTGCCAAATGTAACTGTGAAAAGCATAAAACCTCACATTGTAATCACCAAAGGAACAGCTTGTAGTGATTTTAATATGTCCAAAAAGTTTTAATGAATACTTCTACCAATAATCTTTGTTCTGACCATCTTGACATTTTTTGTATATCTGTACACATCCTGAGCTCAGCATGAGCACAGATAACATAAACCATAAAGTTATAACAGATATAATATAAAGTCAGTTAATGCACAGATCAAACACTTCCTGAGAAGCTTAAAGCATGAAAATAGTGTTTGGTGTCTGAAGCTGAAGGTTTCTTCCAGCTGGAAATGATGCCTTGATGTTCACTCTTCAGCTGGAGACGGTTTTCAGGATTCATAGGAACAAGTTCTACTCCAGCTGCAGGAGAAGTTTTCTGTTCCTGATGCAAAGATCCCTGATGTCGATAGAGCAGGAAATTTACTGTGAAACCAAAGCAAGTCCAACTAGGAGACCACAGCATCTCTATGGTTGGTAGGAATGATGAGACTAGTAAAGTCCTGTTTTATCTTGCAGGGCTTCATCTTCTGGTGCTGGAGGTCAGTCAGATCTTGGTGAAGAATATCTCTGCCTTTTACAGAGCAAGACGACTACAACAGCACCAAGAAGAATAGAAGCAATGGATAAAACTATAAAACCACCTATCCAGCCAGTACAGCTCCCTCCATCCTTGTTTCCTGCAGAAGAGAATCAGGAGTTAGTCTGATGTTTCAGCTAGGAGACGATAGAGCAGCTGCTGTCCCACATCATCTACTGATCTCTGATCTCAGAGCAGCTGCTTCCTCCAGAGTCTCATCAGCATCTCCAGCTCTGTTTCCTCCACCTTTCTATTATGCTCCCTCCTCTGAAGGTCCACTAGATTAAATGTTGTAGACAGCAGCAGACCATAGCAGCAGTTCTTGAAGGTGACCTTGTAGTGCAGCTCTGCAGCTTGTCATGTTGCTTAAAGTGACTAAACAGCTTGATGGTAGAAATCTTTCTCCACCTTTAACAGGATCCTGAGGAAAGTTCTGGAGGATTGTTGCTGTTCTGCTCCAGAACAGCAACAATCCTCTGATCCAGAAGCTGTTCTCTGAAAGCCAGGAGTCCATCTTGGTGCTGGCCAGGAGCAGATCACATGATGCTGCTCTACATATCTGATGTCTGACTACTGGGGACTGAAATAGACTTTATTCTGCATTGATTTCAGCATCTTTACCTGAAATCAGCTGATTGGTAAATGACTGCAATGACATGGAGACTGATTTTAAACAGAGTCACTGCCAGCCCTCATTTATCTTCTGATTCTCCACATTTGTTTCTATGTCTTCAATAATAAATAAATGTCTTAGAGCACATCAGTAGAACTGTAATAATAGATGATTTTAGCAGCAGCAGCAAAGCAGCATCTGATGCTTCTTGAACTAAATCAAAGCAGCTGGATGACGTTCTACATTTCTGTTGGACTTTCTGGAAGAAAACTGTCAAATTGTTCAGTTCTAGGATGGTTCTGTCAGAAATGAAAACCAGGATTCATTGAAGTCTTTCTGTCCATCTCCATCATCTAACATCTGATCTGTTTCTCTCTTCCATCAACAACCAGGAAGCTGCAGGAGCTTCTGATCCACAGACAGACTCACCTGCTTCAACTCTCAGGTTAATGATGCAGATGGGCTCAGTGTCCAGTAGAGATCTCTCTCTGCGATTATTTCCTCCTTGAACGACTCGACACTCATATGTTCCTGTATCATCAGTCGTCACGTTCTTCAGAACCAAAGACACGTCTCTATTCTTCACGTCCAGCAGATGCACCTGGTTCCTAAATGACAGAGATTGGGCCTCAGGATTCAACTTCTTGTCTCTGTACAGAAGTACATATTGATCTGACTCCAGGTCAGTTCTGCTCCACTCTACAACTTTAACATCTTTGTTCTCAGCTGCTCTACATGTCAGAATGACGTTGTCTCCTGGTTCTGCTGTGATGTTTCTCTGACCTGCAGGAGAGAAAACAACACAGAGCAGAGAAGTTAGAGAGGAGCTCTGGACATTCACTATAAGAAGAAGAATCTTGCTGTATAACCAGAACCACTACTTGATTATAAAAACATCATCAGTATTTTCTTATTTAATTATTAACAGCTGAAACTGGACCAGAACATTTTTCTGTCTCCAGGCCTCAGCAGACCTTCATCATGTTCCAGACCAGAGAAGAACCAGAAGTCTCTGCTTCCATCTCTGATAGAAAGTTTCAGCTCATAAATATCATTTTCACATAAATATCAGCCATTAACATCAGGATTAATCTATAGAGAAAACATCAGACCATGTTAAATGTTGTTCTGCGTTAATACTGTGATCCAGAGGAACCAAGGTGTTCTGATTTAAAGTTCTCCCACCAGGAGAACCTCCTATGGATCCATGTATCAGCTGCAGTAGAACAGCAGAGCAGCTTGTTGCAGCTTTACCTGCCTGCTGGTTATTTTACAGTTTTGGTTGATCTATATCTGATTTTCTATGGAGGAAAAAGTTCTGGTTACTGCAGGACGTTTCTAACCAACCAGGTGTTGTTTTACCCAAGGAGACATTTTATATCAACTATTTTCTGCTGCTGGTTTACAGCAAAGAAACGCTGAAAAATATCCAGCAGCAGGAAAAGACTCAAAGTCTCTGTGGTTTGATTGAGTTCCTGGTCTCCTGGCTATTAAGAAATCACATAGAACCAAAATACAGTCATTTATCTCCACAATGAATTAAAATAAAGTATAAAAATATCTTATTTACCATAAATTAAATACGTGGTTCAGAAACTGGGTTTTTAACAGGTTCAGATTGGAATAAGGAAGAGATAAAATATTAAAATCTAGAAATAAATTATGGGAAGGAAATTAGCTAAAGTATCAATAAACATGTTTTTACACAACAGAAAATATTTTAAATCACATCATCCCACATGAAAACACATCATGCTTTGATCTAAGATCAAACATACCAGCAGAAACACTGACGCTGAAAACCAGCAGAAACAAAACAAGTGACGTAGTTAGACAAGAAACCATTTCCTCGTTCAGCTCCTCGACCAGTTTAACGCTGGGTTTACTAACATCCTCTGAGGACCAGCAGCACACAGAGTTTAACTTTAGGAATAAACTCTGTTAGATGTCCGTTTGGGTCAGACAGAAACTTTAGAGCTAATTAAGGCAGACTAAGAGTTTTTAGTCGAGAGACGACGGCGGTCTAACCGAGGACTCGCTGCTATGGCTTCACGGAAGAAGGAGGAGCGTCAGAGTGACGTATATAAATATTAAATCTACCATCGATTACAGGCCAGATAGAGTAAAAGATTTCTGCTTTAAGCAACAAACTGGTGTCTGATCCAACATCTACCTCCTTTAAAGCTGTCAAAGATCTTCAGCCTTAAACTAGAACATAAAGACGATCAACGCCCAGATATCAGAGGCCAGTGCGCATGCGTTGGTGCTGCTCTTCATGTAAATCACGTGATTCTAGAGAGACAAGTCTGAACTCCAGAAATATAAATGAGTTTATTTCCTCTGAGTACAGAAGGTTTTATTCACCTGTTTTAAACTCATCATCATCAGCAGGTTTAAACTGAATTATTTCTCCTGAAAACCAGACAAACAACAAATCTGCTCTAAACTCTGACAACAACGTCAGACTGAAGGTGATTCACATCATGAAGTTAAAATATTAAACCAGGTAAACTGGCTCCAGATACAACTAAAAGTTTATAGTTTCAGTTATATTTATAATAAATACAGTCAGGCCCCATAATTATTCAGACCCCTCCTCATCAGTAGTTTGAGCTCCATCCTCAGACGTTTTTATCAGATTTATGTCAGGATTCTGTCAAAGCAGTTCTGAAATGTTTAGTTTATTACCAGTCAGAAAAAACATGTTAGTGGTATTAAAATATGACTTTAAACCTAAATCTACTAGTAGGTATTAACTATATCTACTTCAAGGTAAAATGAAAAAGAAAACTAAATTTTAGTGAAATGTTACTCAAAGGCAAAGTTTGAATTAAAATTTCATACTTAATCACTTTGATCATCGACTAAATGTAAAATAAGCATACTTTTCTTTCCTGTTTTATCATAAAATAGTAAAAAACACCAACCTCTGTCAGAAGAAGCTCCCAGCAGTCAGTGACTGAGTGTTGAACCATGAACTGATCAGCTGCCTTGGTTGCCTCATATAAAACCAGTTTTCCTTCCATGGGACTGGTTGTTGTATTCAGATCCCAACAGGTCCTGTCCTGAAAGCTTTTCATATTGTAGTATGAGGAGCTTTCCTCCTTTCAGTCCTCTGAGTAACAACAGCTTCTTGGTAGAAGATAAACAGGTTGAGGCCTCAGATCTTCAGCCTCCCAGGTTGAACCTTCAGTCAGAGCTCCAGGTCTTCTCCTCCTTAGCTGAACTACTCTGTCCTGGATCTTCACTTGAAGACTTCTGTGAGAAACAAACTCTAAGCTCCTCTTTCATGACCTTCATCCTCCTTGTAGTTCTGGTACATAACTGGTTTTGTGGTAAGGCGTATTGTTTCACTTCCTGTTGTTGCAGGGGGCACTGTGGTTTGGTGTTCCAGACTCTCTCGTTTTTATCTTTAATCTCTTTGCTGTAGGGAGAGAAAAAAACTCTTTGCTGTAACATCTGTTTCTAACACATAAGCACTTTTAAAACATTGGGAACTCCTCGTGTTTCACATGGTTTGTTCACCTGAACTTCTTCTCAACATAGTGGGGCTGCATCAAAGAAGAACGAGGCCTTTGTGCCATTGTGCAGCAGGCAAAGCTGCACCATGGCCATACAGGGCACTCGCTGCCTCCTGTACAGCTCCAGTTCAACCCTCCAGTATTCACCAACACCTGTCAGCCTTAATCAAACCTGCACTCAGAACACCTGTCCAACATCCTTCATAGGATCACCTCTGTCAGTTATTCCCCGTTGGATCATCTGCTCATTACTGCTCACCTCTGCTCATGTTTATAACCTTACCTTGTCCTGCCTGAGCTCTCTACGTCTACCAGCCTGTGCTTCCTCTGTCCGCCTGCCTGCGCTCATTCAAGTCTGCATGCTCCAGCTCTGTCTTGTTTGCCAGTTCCTGTCAGCACCATCTTCCTGCTCCAGCCCGGTATAGACTGTTAGTTTCTTCCTCCACTATCCACAATCTTCAATAAACTGTCAAACTAAGCTCTGTGTGCGGTTGAGTTCGGGTTCTTCTCTGGCCTGGATCTTGACTTGAAGATTTCTGTGAGAAACAAACTCCAAATTTCTCTTGCAAGACTCACATCCTCCTTGTAATTCCTGTACATAACTGGTCTTGCAATCATTTTTTTTCATAATCCTTCCTGTTTCTTCACCTGTGCATCTTCATTTTGCTCTTAGCTGACTTTGCAATAAACAGTCAAGCACACATCTGCATTAACAGCATTGTCATTTAAGTCAGATGCATCTGACTTAGAATGTGCCTAGGATGATGGGCCTAATGACTGGATCTGCCTCTTGAAGTCTTTAAATCAGCTGCAGAGCGGATTGGAAAAGCTGAAATGTTTTGGTCAGAGTACGTAACTGAATAAAACCGGTCTTGGACTTATTGGACTTCTTCAGGGACAGTCAAGCCTGGACAAAAACTGGGGAATAGCATTGAAGCTGTACTTTATGCCACAGCACATATGACTTTTTAGGCGAGGCAAGTTTTTTCTAGTAAGCACTTTTCAGTAACAAGATGGTTAAAAAGCTATACTTCAACAAAACAGAAGAAACATTACAGAGGCAAACACATTGGATTGGAACAATAGCAGCAGTTGTGATACAGTATAAGACAAGTTGGACTACAAAGTTCCACTTTAATATTTAAAGGCAATTCTAAAAAAAATAGCTTTTTAATCTTGATTTAAAGGAGCTCAGGCTTTCAGCACTTTTACAGTTTTCTGGAAGTTTGTTCCAGAAAACAGTGGAGCATAGGAACTAAATGCTGCTTCTCCATGTCTGGTTCTGGTTCTGGTTCTGCAGAGCAGGCTGGAGCCAGAAGACCTTAGTGGTCTGGATGGTTGATGCACTGAAAACAAGTCTGTGATGTATTTAGGTGCTAAATCAGGGATTTATAGACTAACATAAGGATTTTAAAGTCTATTCTCTGTGATACAGGGAGCCAGTGGAAGGACTTCAGAACCGGGTCCATGTTCTCTATGTTCTTAGTCTTAGTGAGAACTTCAGAACCGGGTCCATGTTCTCTATGTTCTTAGTCTTAGTGAGGACTTCAGAACCGGGTCCATGTTCTCTACTTTCTTAGTCTTAGTGAGGATGCGGGCAGCAGCGTTCTGGATCAGCTGCAGCTGTCTGATCCACTTTTTAGGCAGACCTGTGAAAACACCGTTGCAGTAAGGCCGGGCGTACACGGTACGACTTTTTGGGCCAATTCTTCAGTCATGTGAGAATCGTTTGGTTCGGGCCGAGTTTCAGCAGCATCGTGCTTCCTGCATCTTATAGCCTACAGAGGGTACCGAGGGCCGACTGAATTTCAAACATGTTTGAAATTCAGTCGGCCCTCGTGAGTGATCATGAGCCCCTCCTGCTGTTGAAGCAGAGCTACGAGCTGATTTACCTCAACCTCGCGCACTGAGCATGTGCAAACAAGGAAATTCTTCGTCTTCTCAGACAAAAACATAGTAGTGGAGAGAAGCATGGCGGCGGTACGTGTGACATGGAGTCAAACTACAGAGGAGGAATTCGTAGAATTACCAAGTTAGCGTGTTTCGTTCTAGTGAGCCTCATGTTTAACAGTGAGCATCGACACTTCCGTCTTTTTCTTCTTCTACTGTTGACGTTCGGCTTCCGAAAAGACGAGTCCAAATAGCGCCACCTCTCTAAAGGTTTGAGTCCGACGTGGTTTTATACGTACAGTGTGAGCAGTCAGGTCACATCAGAGCTTCAGGCTGTACAGAACAGATATGGTGAGCTGGGAACTTTTAAACCCTGAGGTTTGAGTTTGAGCTGAATCTTAGTACAACGATTGAAAATATTGTACAGTGTTGTCACGATTCGGTTCTGGTAGATGTTATTTTGGTTATGTTGGCTTTCCTGCCTTAGGGTTTATTTCTGTTTCTTGTTTTGTATTGTGTTGGATTCATGTTTAGCCTGTTTACTGTTTTAGTTATCTGGTTTCCTTTATTAGTTTTTATGATGGCTTGTGTTCTGTTCAGTCTTAGCTTTGTTTCTGTCACGAAACCAGAGACAGAGGACCCAGTATTCAGGCCAGACAAGCAGACAAGAACATGCTGTGCAGAGTAGTGTGGCTGTAAGCAGGCTTTAATAAACCTCAAAAACATTCAGTCAGGGAATATGCAGGCTCGATGGTCAAATAACAGTTCCAAGTCGGTACACAGGCAGGCGGGAAAAAACAGGCAAGGACAACAGGATCAGGATCAGGCTCAGGCTGGCACAGAGGTCAAAAATGCAAATTGGGTCATGTCAACAGAAACACACAAAGGGAATCCTGGACAAAACTCACCAAGAGATCATTGTTCTTTATGAGCCCTTGGTGAGTTTTGTCCAGGCTGTAAGCAGGCTTATTAAAGCCTGCTTACAGCCACACTACTCTGCACAGCCTGTTCTTGTCTGCTTGTCTGGCCTGAATACTGGGTCCTCTGTCTCTGGTTTCGTGACACAGTGTATGCTCGGCTTTAGATGTTGTAACTGCCTGAAAAGGTAATTTAATTTTAAGTAAATTTTAAGATGCAGTTTTCTCTTACTGAGGCGGCCATCCGCAGCCCCGTCTTGTTCTAGCAGCAACAACTAACTAATGTTCTACCACCAGAACTTAGACTGACTGCACCTTTTCACTGGTCTGGCTCTGATTTCAGTAATGATATCATAACAAATGATAGGAGTAAACCTGCTGGAAATGTTGGAATTCCGTTACTAAACAGATTTGCTCCGCTCCAAGATGTGACCCAGGATCATCACGACAACAATCAAAGGTATGTCAACAATCTTCACTCTAAGCTACCAGAGAAAAAACACACCACAGGGCCAAGGACCCTGATATTAGGCAATCGATCTGTAAGCGGGATTAAACATTTCTTTAACAAGAAAAACACAGAGGTGTTGATGTATAACTCTTTGAACTGTGGCATCCTTCCAAGGATCTTGAAAGAACGCCCGACCCTGGAAAACCTCATAATACAAGCTGAAGCCCTGGATGACGTCACCCGGAGAAAATCAGAAGTATTGAAAGAGGATTACATTCGTCTGCTAAATCTAGTTGATGGCCTTAATGTCAAGGTGTTTCTCAGCGGCCCTCACGCGCCCGTTAATTGTGGAGATGAGATTTTTTCCAGAATTCTGATGCTAAACAAATGGCTGGAAAAAAAACATGCAAACAACTGTAACTTTCATAGACAACTTTAACATATTTTGGGAAAGAAGACATCTGTTCAACAGAGATGGTTTCTCTCTAAATAGGTCAGGTGCAAAACGGCTGATTTTATATATCTTCTATTCTGTGAACCATGCACCATCAGCTTTGTCCCAAAACAAAGCTCAACCAGTGCCAAAACAAATGATAAGCCCAGTACAGCCCGAACAAGCCAAGATAAAGATGGCCAGAAAGATGACACAGAAAGAGGCTTCGTCAGAACTACAGGAGGATTCATCCCAGATCTCAGCAGGACAAAGAGAGGACCAAGAACCTCCATCCCCACAAACACCGGTCCAGACTGCACCCACCTCCCCTTATTCTCCACAAAGCCCAGATGTTCCTTTTATGGAATTTTCTCACAACATGAACAAAGTATTTAAGATTGGCCTACAGCTGACATCCTCTCCACATAGCCATTCTGACTCTGTGACTAAACCAGCATCTTCTAAAGGCCACAGAGGCCCAGATCCTCCTCCTCCTCTACATATCAAGGAACATGCCTGTGCTCAGGACCTTCAGATAACTTCTCTGTGATACACACTGGGCCCTGGCAGCACGTTTATCAGACATATCAGACAGTTTATTCCATCACCTTGGGCCTTTTGCCGGAGATTATGGAATATCTGTGATGATATCTGGCAGAAACAAGAAAAACAAACAGGACCAAACACTTAAAAGTTATAAACTGTCAGATGCAACCTGTCACAGAGACATCATCAACCACTGAGTCATATAAACTGGGTTTATTAAACATTAGATCTCTGTCAGGAAATTCCCTTTTAATTAATGACTTCATTATTGACAATAATCTTGATGTAATGTTTTTGACAGAAACATGGTTACATGAATTTAATGGAGCAGCTATTCTGATGGAGTCGACACCTCCAAACTACAATTTTCTTTGTGAGAGCAGACAGCAAAGGAAAGGTGGAGGAGTAGCAACATTGTTTAATGATTCACTAAAGTGCAAAAAGGTGTTTTTTGGAAAATTTGACTCTTTTGAACATTTGGCTCTCCAGGTAAAGAGCCCGGTACGAACTATGTTTCTGAATGTTTACAGGCCTCCTAAGTCCACATCAAACCTTTTTAATGATTTTAGTGACCTCCTGTCTGTGATATGTGTTGATTATGACTGTTTAATTATTGTGGGAGACTTCAACTTTCACGTTGACAACCCTGAGGACAGAAGTGCAAAAGAACTGTGTGACACACTTAGAAACTTTGGTTTAACTCAGCATGTTAAACAACCAACACACAAACCTGGAGTCTGGTCTGGAGAAAGACCAGACTCCAGGTTCACTATGACATCTATAAAGACAGATATTACAGATATAACTTACAATTGAAAAATGCAAGAGAATCTTTCTTCTCTGAGATCATCAAGAAAAACATTAATAATGCTTGTGTCTTATTTTCCACAGTTGACAGGTTAACAAATCCTCATGTGTCCGTGACTTCTGAACTCCACTCCACCAGGGCCTGCAATGAATTTGCTAACTTCTTTACTGAGAAAATCCTAAAAATTAGAGGATCAGTTTGTACATCCAACCTATCCTGACAAAATGTCCCAATTCAGCCAAATAAACTACAGAAGCTCAGAGGAGATCATTCAGCAGCTAAGTTCCTCCTCATGCTGCCTTGATGTTCTCCCCACAGTTTTCTTTAAGAAAGTTTTCCCTGTCATAGCGTCTGAGTTGACTCAGATAATAAACACCTCCCTTCTGTCAGGTGTTTTCCCTCAGTCCCTAAAAACAGCAATTATCAAACCACTGCTGAAAAAGAGCCAATTTAGACAAACTTCTACTCCAGAACTACAGACCCATCTCAAACCTCCCCTTTATCAGTAAGATTATAGAAAAAGCTGTATTTCAACAATTAAACACCTTCTTAACAATGACCAGCCGCTTTAATGTTTTCCAGTCAGGTTTCCTCACCACAGTACAGAGACCGCCCTTATCAAGGTGTTTAATGACATCCATATAAATACAGACTGTGGAAGAATCACTGTGCTGGTTCTATTGGACCTCAGTGCAGCATTTGATACTGTCGATCACTCCACCCTGTTAGAGCGCCTGGAGAACTGGGTCATCCTCTCTAGTACAGCTCTTAAGTGGTTTAAATCCTACTTAAAGGACAGGGACTTTTTTGTGTCAGTAGGTAACTTTACATCAGAGACGACAAAAATCACATGTGGGGTTCCCCAAGGGTCCATCCTGGGTCCCCTCTTATTCAATATCTACATGCTCCCTCTTGCTCAGATCATAAAAAACAACAACATCAGCTACCATAACTATGCAGACGACACACAGCTCTACATCACCATGTCACCAGGTGACTATGAACCAGTTCAAGCACTGAATAAATGCCTAGTAGAAATCAATGCCTGGATGTGCCAAAATTTGCTTCAATTGAATAAAAACAAAACTGAAGTAATAATATTTGGACCAATAGAGGAGAGATCAAAAGTTAGCACACAGCTTCAGCTGCTTCAGCTAGGAACCACTGATCAGGCCCGAAAACTGGGAGTAGTGATGGACTCAGACCTGAACCTCCAAAAGCATCTAAAGACAATTACAAGGTCAGCTTTCTATCACCTGAAGAACATTTCCAGGATTAAAGGATGTCTCAGCAGGATCTGGCAAAACTAATCCATGCGTTTATCTTTAGTAGAATTGATCACTGCAACGGTGTTTTCACAGGTCTGCCTAAAAAGTGCATCAGACAGCTGCAGCTGATCCAGAACGCTGCTGCCCGTGTCCTCACTAAGACTAAGAATGTAGAGAACATGGACCCGGTTCTGAAGTCTTCACTAAGACTAAGAAAGTAGAGAACATGGACCCGGTTCCGAAGTCCTCACTAAGACTAAGAAAGTAGAGAACATGGACCCGGTTCTTATGTCCTTCCACTGGGTCCCTGTATCTCAGAGAATAGACTTTAAAATACTTCTGTTATTCTATAAATCCCTGAATTAGCACCTAAATACATCACAGACTTGTTATCAGTGTATCAACCCTCCAGAGCACTAAGGTCTTCTGGCTCCAGCCTGCTCTGCAGAACCAGAACCAGAACCAGACATGGAGAAGCAGCATTTAGTTCCTATGCTCCACTTATCTGTTCCTCTAAAGTTCCTTTAAATCAAGATTAAAAACACATTTGTTTAGGATTGCCATCGACTGCTCTAGTCAGGCCAGCTGACAGCTTTGCTAGGGCCCAAGACAACGCAGTCTTTTTGCCCCCCCCCCCCTCTACACCAACCGCCACCACACACACACACACACACACACACACACACACACACACACACACACACACACACACACACACACACACACACACACACACACACAAAAGTCAACTTAACTGTATACTTCATGCCCTGGAAATCTCTGTATTTTATATTGGATATTTTCAACCCATCTATTGAATTTAGTGCACTAGTTGATCTTTTCTTCATAAGAGAACAGCACTGCAGCCAGAATATGGCCTTTTTTTTACCTGCTGTATATTAGCCAGTCACTAACATTTTTTTCCCTTCCATTGCAGGAAGTAGAAGAATATGTTAGATACTTTGGGAATTCTCTGCCCTCTGAATCTCTGAGAAAGGCTTCCTTTTTGCCATTAAACGCACAACATTGACAGATGCTTTCGACATTTAAACTTGATGTATCATGAAACTGTTGACCTTTCGGGTTTCGTGATTTTTATTTTATGATTACAATTATATATTAATAATAATAATAATAATAATAATAATAATTTTATGTTCGTTTTTTTTCTTCCTGATTCACCTCATATATCTTTCAATCCCTATGTAATTTTGTCTGTGTTGTGTGCACCTGCCTGTTGCTTTAAGCCTATAATTTTCCCCGTCATGGGATAAATAAAGGATTAGCTAATGTTATCTTAAATAACGCTTTTTAGTATATGTACTGGGTTCTTTCAATGTCTTAATTACATTTTCTGTGTGGGCCCCAGTAACATATGATAGATAATATCTACTTTGAAAGTTAACATGAACTGCTGCTGAAGATGACCACTGATCTACCTGGATGTTCTCTGGAGGACTGAAACGCCTCAGTCAGTCTGTGGGTCTGTCGGGGCAATCAGAGAAGTTTAGTCTCCTTTTCTGTTTCTCGACGTTTTCTTGCTCATGGTTTTTCATGTGCTTAGATAAATTTGTTGTGTTTCCACTGAATTTAACCGGCTTTTTACAAAACATACAGCTTGATTTCATTTACGGTATTAAAATAAAGCCAAACGGCACTTATTTCCCTCTTCATATTTTTCTGCTGGTGCGGTCTCTCTCTCTCTCCGAATCTGAGCAGCAGCCGCGCGTTTTTTTGTGACAGTTGAGTGGGCGGGCCAGGCTGAGCCTGCGTGCTGATTGGCTGGCGCCGCTGAGCCATGTACGAGAGGGGAGGGGGAGTAGCAATGTGCCGTGACACTGCTGCTGCTGCAGTTAGCGCGAGTGCACTGACTGACACTGACCATTGTAATGATCAGAGGGTCAGTTTTGGGCCCCCCCCCCCTCTATCCTGGGCCCGGGACAACTGACCCGTTTGTCCCACCCTGTCGGCGGGCGTGGCTCTAGCTACACTGTTTTAGTGAAAAATCAATAGTTCAATTTCTTTTTTTTTTAGTCTAACTGTTTCTTAATGTTTGATTTAAGTTTCTATTTTCCCATGTTTTATTTTTTTTAATGTTTTCTATTTTTATGTTTCTACATTTTATTCCAACTTGCTTTTATTCAGTTTTTTTCCCTATATTTTAATCATGTAAAGCACTTTGAATTATCCATCCATCCATTTGCTGACCTGCTTAATCCCTCATGGGGTCACAGGGGTTGCTGGTGTCTATCTCCAGCATTCACTGGATGAGAGGCGGGGTACAAACTGGACAGGTCACCAGTCTGTCGCAGGGCAACACAGAGACAGACAGGACAAACAACCATTCACGCACACACTCACACCTAAGGACAGTTTTAGAGAGACCAATTAACCTAACAGTCATGTTTTTGGACTGTGGGAGGAAGCCGGAGTACCCAGAACCCACGCATGCATAGGGAGAACATGCAAACTCCATGCTGAAAGGCCCAGGGTTGGATTTGAAGCCAGAACCTTCTTGCTGCAAGGCAACAGCACCACACACTGCGTCACTGTGCAGCCCTTTGAATTGTCTCTGTACTGAAATGTGCTATACAAATAAATTTGCCTTGCCTTGCCTTTTAAAAAATAAATGTTTAACACAAACGTTATTATGTATTTCCATAACAAGGACCAAGTCTAGCATTCCCAGCAGGCAGATGACAACAGCAAGAGCTTTAAAATGGGTGAAATTTTAACCAGTGTGTTACATTGGTCAAAATGTCATCCTGATTGGCTCGTCAATTTTATGTTGTGTTGAAATCCCTCTGCATAGCGTCACGGATTCCAGATGGACGAGTGAAGCCGTGTGGAGTACGGGGGGAACTGAATGCATCTGCCACGAGTCAGGTTAGCAAATCTAAGCTGCGGGGTATAAACTCTGCTCTGATAAAGGCACAAAATCACACATAAAAAGCTCAAAATAAAGGCATTGAGTGCCAGAATCTTCGTAAAATAGAGCTGGTTTAATCTGAGCATTTTTAAACTTTGCACTGGTTCTAGTAACCAGTTAAAACTGTCAGAAATCTCTGACTGCAGCAGGGAAACACCATCAGCTAGAAGTTAGCTTAATCCTCCATGTTGATGTATTTAAAGTTTCTCCCAGGTCAGCATGGTGGATGTTACACATACAATCCTATCAGTGTTTCCTCAGAATTAGCTTATTTCAAGCAATCAAAATGTTTTAATTTATTCTCACCTAAGCATTAATTAAATTGACTTGAGGTTTGCAGAGAATGCTACATTACTTACATAGCATTATGTATAACGGTGGCTCATGAAATCTCCACCATCTAGTCACCAGAATTGACAAAGACTCCAGGGTAGATGTTGAATCGTTTTCAGAAAGTTTCCATGTGGACAAAAATGACAAAGAAGATAATGGAAAGTTCGTCGTAGGAGGCATGAGCTACTTGTGGGCTCTTTTTGAGTGTCACCTGTTAGTTTCTGTGTGTTCATCTCACTGAAGTGAAAGAAAATGTCAGGAGAGAAGAGAACGCACACTTTGTGGTTTATAGTTTAGGTCCTGATTTGACTAGAATCGTCCATGTGTGCCACAACAGTCCGAAGCTCGTTTCCTCGCCACAGCAGAGTTCTGACTGTTGACCTCATCATAGTTCAAGGAACAGGAGCTAAGAGCCATTATTGAGGACATCGGGATGAAGCCCAAAGCTTAAAAAGTGTTCTGAGACAGACCATGTTAGAGCGTCCCCTGCTGTTTATCACCCAGACAGACCTGCAGCAGCTGAGCATCAGTCAGAAGCTGCTGGTCCTCCACTTTCATGTAAAGTTGGTCCAGAAAGTTACTGGTTCCTGCAGATCAGTCCGGTTCTGGTCTGAACTGAGGCGCCAGCTGATGTTGGTCGAACTCAGTGTTCATCAGAACAGCTGAGGCTGTCTTATTATTTCCTTTGTTTTGTTAAAGGAAGAGAAAGAAAAGTGAAAATCAAGAGATAAACATGTCAGAAATGATTAAAAGCATTCTGAGGTTGAACAAAAAAGTATTTAAAATATTTCTCCGTTAGGTGCAGCTTGAGCCACATTAAAACCACATGAAGGGGGAGAGCAGAAATGAAGCAACAAAGAACCAAACAGAAAATCTAATTTGTACAGAAACAGCTGACACTGCAGAAGCAGGTTTCCAACCACAGTCTCTGTGGCAGCAGAAAATACTACAGAGATCTGCTTAAGCAGAACTGAGGCACTTCCTCTTAGCTACCCAACTCTCACGCACACAGTCTGAGTTTTGCAACCTTCAGCCCATGTGTTCATGTGCTGGTTCTGGTTTAACTCTGGCCTGCTGACCATGATGGACACACAAATCCACTAATCACTTTCTAATCAGTGTATGCATGTTTCTAGGTAAAGCACCTATTGGTATTGTATTAATGCTTTTGTGTTAAAATCTCTCTGCTGCATGTACCCCATGTGAAGGTAGACAGACAGGGATGTTGCTTAGGTGGCAGACAGAGGAAACCACAGCAGGCGTGTTTACAGACAATGATAAGAGGCTCATTACAGAGGAAATCAATTCATTGCAGGTTGAAAGGATTGTTTCAAGATGACGATGAAAACATCCTTATTGTGTCTGCTGGCTAAGTAAAATATATTTTTATAAGTCAGGGTTATTGTTTCATAAAAGCCAAAAGTTTAAAAGCAGATAATGTGTCTGTCTTTGGTGTGAAATGAACAGGAAGCTGTTGGTGAAGATCTACATGCAGATACTCTGTTTATGGGTCTGATTTCTTTGTGAAAATCAAACCTGAAACTATAATTATAACTTATCTTTTCCCCAGTTATGACATCCCTGCTGTGCTGCAAGACTCACCAAGGTCAGTAAATGTTGGCACCCTTTAAAGTTTTAATCAAAATGAGTAAAATTAATTAATAATACAAAGTTAATAGGAGCTGCAGCTTTAAATGGAGATAAGGTCACTCTTATGTGAATTGCTATAAACTGTATGATGCGAGTCACCCAGTGTCACTGAAAAACATGCAATATCCACTTTGGTCCACAGAGGGAAACTTGGTGTCACAAATTTTCTTCTTTAAAGCCAAGTATCATTTATTGTGTCCCTTTAGGGAAATTCTCCTTACATCTAGGTGGGACAAGAAGACACAGACAAAACCACACACACAGAAACAATCACATAATTAATTTAGCCACAACAAAATCAATAAGCTTCCATGTACAATTATCAATTAAAACAGGCTGAACAACAAACCAAGCCTGATAACCATTAAGATTTATCTGAATAATGACCTGGCTAAAAGAGTTTTTCCATCTTTGTTCTTAATTTAGGATGTCTGAACCTCCTCCCTGATGGTAATAGCTTGAATTCACTATGGAGGGGGTGATGTGAAGAATGAATTATGTGTTCTGCCTTTTGTAGAACTCCTTTAAAAACTGTTTCTTCTAAATCTTATAATGTTGCCAGCAATTTTAAAAATGTGCTTAATCCTGTTCTTGTTTCCAGCTGATAGACTGACAATCCAGGTGATAAAAGCAACAGTGAGGACAGATTCAATCCAAACAATAATTATAGGGAAACTAAAAAGTGGTTGTTTGTGGGGTTACCGACTGTGTGGCTGCAGGACTGGCCATCACAATCACCAGCCTGCACACTTTAGCTTTTGTCTAACAGGAACCAGTTTTAATTTTCTCTGTTTCTGTCCCAGCAGCAAACAGGGTGACACAACATGGCTTTGCAGTTTTGTTCCTGTTTTTAGCCAATCTGCACAGCAAATAAGATAAGTGTTATACCAAGAAGGCTGTAATAAATTAAAATAAATATCAGTTTGGAATGTTTTCAAGCATTAAGTGTAAAATAATTCCCTGTTTTGATTTTATTCCTGATCTGTAATAAATGCTTAGTCAATAATCGCTTTGAATTTAATTCTAAATTGTAAAAAAGTTTTCAATGTTTATTTTTCTCCCAGAAGTTTACCCAATATTTATTTCTGTTTTTCACATTAAAAGACTTAAATAATGAAAGAGCCCAAAATAATCAAAACTAGATAAATTCTGAGGTACATGAACACTGAATAAAGCGTGCACATTATGTTGAGAAAAGAGGTAAATAATATAAAGAAGCTCAAAATAAAAACTTTAAATCCTTATTAAACACATTTAGGAGTTTAATTCTTTGATTCACACAAAATAAACAAAAATATGAAAGTTGCCAAATGTAACTGTGGAAACCATAAAATCTCACATTGTAATCACCCAAAGGCACAAGCTGTAGTGTTCTTTTATATGTCCAAAAAGTTTTCACAGAGCTGAAGGTTTGTTCAGGTGGAAATGATGCCTTGATGTTCTCTCTTCAGCTGGAGGACAGGTTTTCAGGATTCATAGGTTCAAGTTCTTCTCCAGCTGCAGGAGAAGTTTTCTGTTCCTGATGCAAACATCCCTGATGTCGATAGAGCAGAAAATTTACTGCAAATGAAACCAAAGCAAGTCCAACTAGGAGACCACAGCATCTCTATGGTAGGTAGGAATGATGAGACTATTAAAGTCCTGGTTTATCTTGCAGAGCTTCATCTTCTGATGCTGGAGGTCAGTCAGATCTTGGTGAAGAATATCTCTGCCTTTGACGGAGTAAGACGACTCCAACAGCAGCAAGAAGAATGGAGGCAATGGCTAAAACTATAAAACCAACTATCCAGCCAGTACAGCTCCCTCCATCCTCCTTTTGTCCGTCCTTGTTTCCTCCATCCTGGTTCCCTGCAGAAGAGAATCAGGAGTTAGTCTGATCTTTCAGCTAGGAGACGATAGAGAAGCTGCTGTCCCACATCATCTACTGATCTCTGATCTCAGAGCAGCTGCTTCCTCCAGCGTCTCATCAGCATCTCCAGCTCTGTTTCCTCCACCTTTCTATTACGCTCCCTCTTCTGAAGGTCCACTAGATTAAATGTTGTAGACAGCAGCAGACCATAGCAGCAGTTCTTGAAGGTGACCTTGTAGTGCAGCTCACTGCCAGCCCTCATTTATCTTCTGATTCTCCACATTTGTTTCTATGTCTTCAATAATAAATAAATGTCTTAGAGCACATCAGTAGAACTGTAATAATAGATGATTTTAGCAGCAGCAGCAAAGCAGCATCTGATGCTTCTTGAACTAAATCAAAGCAGCTGGATGACGTTCTACATTTCTGTTGGACTTTCTGGAAGAAAACTGTCAAATTGTTCAGTTCTAGGATGGTTCTGTCAGAAATGAAAACCAGGATTCATTGAAGTCTTTCTGTCCATCTCCATCATCTAACATCTGATCTGTATATCTGAATATCTGTTTCCTCTCCTCCCTGAGTGAAGCTGCTCAGATGTTTTTGAAGTGGATATGTCAGAGGTGATCTCAGGAATGTTTCCATTCACACTGTCAAGATACCTCAGAATCGGTGGTGTGGTGAGCCCGACCATCTTCCATAATTATTCACAAATTAATAAAATAAATTGGACATTGGGGGTGTTCGGTGGAACGGGTGACATAAGAGCTCTGTAATTGTATGTTTTAACTGATTGTCTTCTCATTACTGAATTATATGTTTGATTATCTTTTCTTTTTTTTAAATAAAAAAAGGATTAAGCACTTATATATTAAATGAGTGGAAAAATGGTTGCTTTAGAGAAAGAGAAGTTCAGACAGTCTGGAAAAAAATAGATTTGAATATTGTCATTTGAGAGGATATGGAGCAATATAGGAGTCGTCCAGAGAGCAGCTGCTGGCTACAGGAAATCTGCCAAGAAGAAAGAGAAAGTGGAACCAGACGGTTTGCGGCTCTCTTATGACATAAAAGAAAGGTAATTTGTGTGCTCGTTGCTCAGTTTCTCATCTCAGAAGACACGCAACACAGAGCAAAAGGAAGAAGACCCAAGACGGAGAGAAGATCGACCGGCCGAAGGGAGAACACGGTGCCCCTGTCTCTGAGAGCCACTGGCACTGAGCAGAATTGTTCATTCTTCGTGATTTTCCACAATTCGGGGCCAATGATCTGCAAATCCTGTCAAGAAGAACTGCTGTGGTTTTGACCTGGTTGATGAGAAGAACCTAGATGTTCCAGAGATGAGAGTTGCACCCATGAGATGTCAGTTCTGAAGCTGAATCAACTGGTCGAGCAGAAGAGAGGGACCTCAGACACAGACATCAAAGCAGGGGCTCAAGGCGTGAGTCTTTGTAAATAGGACATTAACGGGACATCGGGGTTGCCTCAGGCTACTAGGTGGCCTAACCTGTCCACTGAAAAAGGGTGTGGCCCTAGAACGGAGATGGTTAGTAGATCAGTCGTGTCCTACTTATCTAGCTAAAAAGGTCTCACAGGAACTCTAAACTCGTTAGATTTAGAGGTCTTTAGAACCCCAGCTAGTCTGAGCTTTAACCCAAAATAGAGAAGGACGGAGGAGGAGGTTTAGTTCAGGTCTGTCAAAAACAAGGTGGCTCCCAACGTGGGGCCGTGAGATAGGGAGACCCAAAGAGTAGTGGTAGGGAGTAGAAAGGCTGCTTCATAGACCACAACCTGTAACAATCTGAAAGGGAGTAGGATTGTTGGTGGCTGGCTCCGGCCGTCAGTCACAACCCTTGCAGTAACTACCGTCGGCGTAGGTGAGGGATGAGCTTTATTCAGGGTAACTGACCCGACCCATACAGCACCCATCCCTGCTCCGAAGTGCCAGGAGAGGCTTTGGGGGAGCAGACAACTCCAGATGACAAAGACAAAGGATGGCTGCAGCCATTGAAGAAGAGGCATCACTGGTTTTAGTTGACCCTTCTGGGAGAAACACGCCTTAGGATCCAGGAAAACCCCAGCGTCAGATGGTTGCCACCCCACATTCTCCCATGAGAAACATCACCAGATGGGGCCGGTGACCTCGAGATCGGACCAGCACAGCCAGCCGGCAGGAAGCAGCCGTCAGCGCCTGATCAAGAAGAACCTCCTGAGTGGGTGCTGTACACTGATGGTTCGAGAAGAGGGCCCGACCACCTGCTGGGGTTTCATCCTGAAGCAACACGACAGGGAGAGATGTCTTCAGAAAGGTAGAACCCCAGGAAGAGCACAGGCGGGTGAAGTGACTGCAGTACTAGAAGGGCTGCTGGAGCTGATAAAGAGGAAAGTGAGAAGGGGTAAAACTGTAACACACAGTTATTATTGTGCTCAGGCCCTGAAAGAGGACCTGTCCATTTGGGAAGAAAATTGTTTCGAAACGGCCAAGGGGAAACAAGTTGCTCATCATGACCTGTAGAAGAAGATAGCCGATTTAAGGCTGGACCTGGACCTCCAGGTGGAGCATCGGAGAGCTCACACTAGAGATGGAGCTCATTGGCGCGGAAATGATGAAGTAGACTGTTATGTCCAACAGAGAAGAATAATCTTTGTCAGGATCGAGAAGTGGGACAGGACACCCGGAGGACGGGTGGTCCCAGATGAGTACGTGAATGAGGTGGTGTGGACCGTGCATGAGGCCTTGGGACATGCAGGCGTGCTACCTACCCGTAAAGAACTGGAAGAGCAAGAACTCTGGGTCCCACTAAAACACGTCCGTCGTGTGCTGAGGGGCTGTGAAGTATGTGGTCAACACAACGCAGGTCGCCGAGGGCAGCGTACGGATGGCTTTACCATCAAGACCACCGTCCCATGGGGGTCAGTTTGCATAGATGTTGCAGGCCCCATGGGGATAACAGGAAAAAGAGGTGAGAAGTACCTTTTAATGCTGGTAAAGCAGGTTTTAGACTGGAACACTGGGCTGCTGCACAAAAAGGGGATCCAAGGAGTGGAGCAGCTCAAGCCAGTTCTTAGCTAAGGAGAACCAGAGACCGGAGAATGGCCAGTGAATCATGCACCGTGCCACCCTATATCAGACTGGCCACTGTAACAGGGGTGGTTGTCACTAGAAGAACCATTTCAGAGCTTTGGGTGGGAAGAGCTTTGAAGAAATTGGAATGGGCTAATAAGGACTCCTGCCAGAAGATGAGAAGCTCTTGTGGCAGAAACACAACCACTGCTGCACCGTTTGCCATTCTCCAATTCAGCTCGAGGTCCGCTGGCAAGGGCAGGGGAAAGAAAAACCCTGAGTCACCATGCCTCGGGCAGCGAGCTCACTCAACTACTGAAACATCAAGTCAAGGTCACTGCTGAAGTATATGGGGACTGCCGAGTACGACACCTCCCTAGGGTGACTTTCATCACCTGCTGGGACCTGGGTAATCTTTCCCCTACCTCGTGCTTCTGTTCATGGAATGAAGGTAATCTGACGTACTGCACCGCCTGTCAAGAAGAGTTTAAGGAGGGGTGGCTTTAAGTTGGCCGTGCCTACGGTGTATAGGCTGCAGTTTATCTCAGATCTTTCATCCATGATTTCGTTGATGACCTATGCTGCCGTGTTCACCTACACCAACGCGGCCTCTTCCCCCTGGCTCGCTGCCCAGGCCGGAACCTCGGCGTAAAGGTCCTGTTTTTTGTTTAATTATTATTATTTGCTTGCTGCTCAGCTGCCTAGATTTTTTCTTTTAAATTTTATAATCATGTAACATTACACTGCAAAAAAGGAACTTAAAATAAGTAAAATGTTCTTAAAATGAATGTATTTCTCCTTGATTTGAGCAGGTAAATAAGATGATTTCCCAATGGAATAAGATTTTTGCACTTAAAAAGCCGATCCTCGGCTGCAGAAGCTGGCTCTTGGGACGTGGAATGTCACCTCTCTGGTGGGGAAGGAGCCTGAGCTTGTGCGCGAGGTTGAGAGGTTCCGAATAGAGATAGTCGGACTCACCTCGACGCACCGCTCTGGCTCCGGAACCAGTCTCCTTGAGAGGGGCTGGACATTCTTCCACTCTGGAGTTGCCCATGGTGAGAGGCGCCAAGCTGGGGTTGGCATACTAGTTGCCCCCCATCTCGGTGCCTGCACGTTGGGGTTTTCCCCGGTGAACGAGAGGGTGGACACCCCTCCGCATTCGTGTGGGGGGACGGGTTCTGACTGTTGTTTGCGCTTATGCGCCAAACAGCAGTTCAGATTACCCACCCTTTTTGGAGTCCTTGGAAGGGGTACTGGAGAGTGCCCCTCCTGGGGACTCCCTCGTTTTGCTGGGGGACTTCAACGCTCACGTGGGCAATGACAGTGGGACCTGGAGGGAAGTGGTTGGGAGGAATGGCCCACCTGATCTGAACTCGAGTGGTGTTTTGTTGTTGGACTTCTGTGCTCGTCATGGATTGTCCATCACAAACACCATGTTCAAGCATAAGGGTGTCCATATGTGCTCTTGGCACCAGGACACCCTAGGTCGCAGTTCAATGATCGACTTTGTTGTCATTTCATCTGACCTGCAGCCGTATGTCTTGGACACTCGGGTGAAGAGAGGGGCGGAGCTCTCCACCGACCACTACCTGGTGGTGAGTTGGCTCCGATGGCGGGGGAGGAAGCCGGTCCGACCGGGCAGGCCCAAACGCACTGTGAGGGTTTGCTGGGAACGTCTGGCAGAGTCCCCTGTGAGGCGGAGCTTTAACTCCCACCTCCGGGAGAACTTTAAACACGTCCCGAGGGAGGCGGGGGACATTGAGTCTGAATGGACCATATTCCACGCCTCTATTGTTGAGGCGGCTAGTTGGAGCTGTGGCCGCAAGGTTGTCGGTGCATGTCGCGGCGGCAACCCTCGAACCCGCTGGTGGACACCAGCGGTGAGGGAAGCCGTCAAGCTGAAGAAGGAGTCCTATCTGGCTTTTTTGGCCTGTGGGACTCCGGAAGCAGCTGATGTGTACCGGCAGTCGAAACGGCAGGCGGCTCTGCTGGTCGCCGAGGCAAAAACTCGGGCGTGGGAAGAGTTCGGAGAGGCCATGGAGAAAGACTTCCGTACGGCTTCGAAGCAATTCTGGTCCACTATCCGGCGTCTCAGGAGGGGGAAGCAGTGCAGTACCAACACTGTTTACAGTGGGGGTGGTGTGCTGCTGACCTCGACTCGGGACGTTGTGTTTCGGTGGGCGGAATACTTCGAAGACCTCCTTAATCCCACCAACACGTCTTCCATTAAGGAAGCAGAGCCTGAGGACTCTGGGTCGGGTTCTCATCTCTGGTGCTGAGGTTGCCGAGGTTGTTAAAAAGCTCCTCGGTGGCAAGGCCCCGGGGGTGGATGAGATTCGCCCTGAGTACCTTAAGGCTCTGGATGTTGTGGGGCTGTGTTGGTTAACGCGGCTCTGCAACATTGCGTGGACATCGGGGGCAGTTCCTCTGGATTGGCAGACTGGGGTGGTGGTCCCCCTATTTAAAAAGGGGGACCGGAGGGTGTGTTCCAACTACAGAGGAATCACACTCTTAAGCCTCCCTGGTAAGGTCTATTCAGGGGTTCTGGAAAGGAGGGTCCGTCGGATAGTCGAATCTCGGATTCAGGAAGAGCAGTGTGGTTGTCGTCCTGGCCGTGGAACACTGGACCAGCTCTATACCCTCAGCAGGATTCTTGAGGGGGCATGGGAGTTTGCCCAACCAGTCTACATGTGCTTTGTGGATCTGGAGAAGGCATTCGACCGTGTCCCCCGGGGGATCCTGTGGGGGGTACTCCGGGAGTATGGAGTACCGGACCCTTTATTAAGGGCTGTCAGGTCTCTGTACGACCGGTGTCAGAGTCTGGTCCGCATTGCCGGCAGTAAGTCGGACTCGTTTCCGGTGAGAGTTGGACTCCGCCAAGGTTGCCCTTTGTCACCGATTCTGTTCATAACTTTTATGGACAGAATTTCTAGGCGCAGCCAAGGTGTTGAGGGGATCCGTTTTGGTGGCCTTAGGATTGCGTCTCTGCTATTCGCGGATGACGTGGTCCTATTGGCTTCATCAGGGCGTGATCTACAGCTCTCACTGGAGCGGTTCACAGCCGAGTGCGAAGCGGCCGGGATGAAAATCAGTGCCTCCAAATCCGAGACCATGGTCTTGAACCGGAAAAGGGTAGAGTGCCTTCTCCGGGTTGGGGAGGATGTCCTGCCCCTAGTGGAGGAATTCAAGTATCTTGGGGTCTTGTTCACGATTGAGGGGAAGATGGAGCGGGAGATCGACAGGCGGACTGGTGCAACGTCTGCTGTGAAGCGGGCGCTGTACCGATCCGTTGTGGTGAAGAGAGAGCTGAGCCAAAAGGCCAAGCTCTCGATTTACTGGTCGATCTACGTTCCTACCCTCATCTATGGTCACGAGCTTTGGGTCGTGACCGAAAGAACGAGATCCCGGATACAAGCGGCTGAAATGAGTTTTCTCCGTAGTGTGTCTGGGCTCTCCCTTAGAGATAGGGTGAGGAGCTCAGTCATCCGGGGAGGACTCAGAGTAGAGCCGCTGCTCCTCCACGTCGAGAGGAGCCAGTTGAGGTGGCTCGGGCATCTGGTCAGGATGCCTCCTGGACGCCTCCCTGGTGAGGTGTTCCGGGCATGTCCCACCGGGAGGAGACCCAGGGGAAGACCCAGGACACGCTGGAGGGGCTATGTCTCCCGGCTGGCCTGGGAACGCCTTGGGATTCCTCCTGAGGAGCTGGCCCAAGTGGCTGGGGAGAGGGACGTCTGGGCCTCCCTACTGAAGCTGCTACCCCCGCGACCCGACCCCGGATAAGCGGAAGAAGACGAACGGACGGGCACTTAAAATAGGAACAACTCATCTCCATCTTCTTATTTAAAGTGCAGGATTTCTAATTATCTTATTTTAGGGGTCAAAATACTCATTCCATTGGCAAATAATCTTATTTACCTGCTCAAATCAAGTACAAATACACTAACTTTAAGAACATTTTACTTATTTTTAGATCCGTTTTTGCAGTGTAATTCTGAGCTACTTTATGTTTCCCTAGGGCCAGGTTAATTTTTTTGAGTGAGGAGTCACAATCTTAAGGGTTAGATTCATATGGTTAACTCAAAGCTCTGTGATGATGTCCTGGAGCTCAGCTGTTTTGACATGGATGGACAGTTCTAGGGTCCTGCATGGACCTTGGTTAGGGAATCTGGTAGACTTCAAGAAGGGGGTGTCAAGATACCTCAGAATCGGTGGTGTGGTGAGCCCGACCATCTTCCATAATTATTCACAAATTAATAAAATAAATTGGACATTGGGGGTGTTCGGTGGAACAGGTAACATAAGAGCTTGTTTTGGAGGTCTTAAAAGGTTGACTGTAGCCCAAACTTTACTTTAGGGACTTTTGAGTTTCTAATATTTACCGATCCTGTAACAAGTGCTGTTGTTTAAAAGTAGGAGCCACCGTTAACTAGGGCGGTGGTCGGGAAATAGGTGGCCTCAGGCTACTAGGTTGCCTAACCTGTCCACTGAAGAAGGGTGTGGCCCTAGGACGGAGGTGGTTAGTAGATCAGTCGTGTCCTACTTATCTAGCTGAAAAGGTCTCACAGGAACTCTAAACAGGGTAATACTCGTTAGATTCAGAGGTCTTTAGAACCCCAGCAAGTCTGAGCTTTAACCCAAAATAGAGAAGGATGGAAGAGGAGGAGGTTTAGTTCAGGTCAGACAAAAACAACACCCACCTTGTTTAACTCTCAGGTTAATGGTGCAGATGGGCTCAGTCTTCAGAATAGATCTCTTCCTGCGATTATTTCCTCCCTGAACGACTCGACACTCATATCTTCCTGTATCATCAGTCGTCACGTTCTTCAGAACCAAAGATACGTCTCTATTCTTCACGTCCAGCAGATCCACCCGGTTCCTAAATGACAGAGACTGGGCCCCAGGATTCAACTTATTGTCTCTGTACAGAAGAACATACTGATCTGACTCCAGATCAGTTCTGCTCCACTCTACAACTATAACATCTTTGTTCTCAGCTGCTCTACATGTCAGAATGACGTTGTCTCCTGGTTCTGCTGTGATGTTTCTCTGACCTGCAGGAGAGAAAGCAACACAGAGCAGAGAAGTTAGAGAGAAGCTCTGAACATTCAATATAAGAAGAAGAATCTTGCTGTATAACCAGAACCACTACTTGATTATAAAAAAAATAATCAGTCTTTTGTTGTGAAATTGTTAATATCTCAAACCGACCAGAACCATTTTCTGTCTCCAGGCCTCAACAGACCTTTATCATGTTCCAGACCAGAGAAGAACCAGAAGTCTCTGCTTCCATCTCTGATAGAAAGTTTCAGCTCATAAATATCATTTTCACATAATTATCAGCCATTAACATCAGGATTAATCTATAGAGAAAACATCAGACCATGTTAAATGTTGTTCTGCGTTAATACTGTGATCCAGAGGAACCAAGGTGTTCTGATTTAAAGTTCCCCCACCAGGAGAACCTCCTATGGATCCATGTATCAGCTGCAGTAGAACAGCAGAGCAGCTTGTTGGACCTTTACCTGCCTGCTGGTTATCTTACAGTTTTAGTTGATCTATATCTGATTTTCTGTGGAGAAAAAAGTTCTGGTTACTGCAGGACGTTTCTAACCAACCAGGTGTTGTTTTACCCAAGGAGACATTTTATATCAACTATTTTCTGCTCCTGGTTTACAGCAAAGAAACACTGAAAAATATCCAGCAGCAGGAAAATACTCAGTGTCTCTGTGGTTTGATTGAGTTCCTGGTCTCCTGGCTATTAAGAAATCACATAGAACCAAAATACAGTCATTTATCTCCACAATGAATTAAAATAAAGTATAAAAATATCTTATTTACTATAAATTAAATACATGGTTCAGAGACTGGGTTTTTAACAGGTTCAGATTGGAAGAAGGAAAATATTAAAAATATTAAAATCTAGAAATAAATTATCCGTCCATCCATCCATCCCTCCCTCCATCCATCCATCTTCTTCCGCTTATCCGGCGTCGGTTCGCGGGGGCAGCAGCTTCAGTAGGGAGGCCCAGACGTCCCTCTCCCCAGCCACTTGGGCCAGCTCCTCAGGAGGAATCCCAAGGCGTTCCCAGGCCAGCCGGGAGACATAGTCCCTCCAGCGTGTCCTGGGTCTCCCTCTGGGCCTCCTCCCGGTGGGACGTGCCCAGAACACCTCACCAGGGAGGCGTCCAGGAGGCATCCTGACCAGATGCCCGAGCCACCTCAACTAGCTCCTCTCGACGTGGAGGAGCAGCGGCTCTACTCTGAGTCCTCCCCGGATGACTGAGCTCCTCACCCTATCTCTAAGGGAGAGCCCAGACACACTACGGAGAGAAAACTCATTTCAGCCGCTTGTATCCGGGATCTCGTTCTTTCAGTCACGACCCAAAGCTCGTGACCATAGATGAGGGTAGGAACGTAGATCGACCGGTAAATCGAGAGCTTCGCCTTTTGGCTCAGCTCTCTCTTCACCACAACTGATCGGTACAGCGCCCGCTTCACAGCAGACGCCGCATCAATCGGCCTGTCGATCTCCCGCTCCATCTTCCCCTCATTCGTGAACAAGACCCCAAGATACTTGAACTCCTCCACTAGGGGCAGCACATCCTCCCCAACCCGGAGGAGGCACTCTACCCTTTTCCGGTTCAAGACCATGGTCTCGGATTTGAAGGCACTGATTTTCATCCCGGCCGCTTCGCACTCGGCTGTGAATCGCTCCAGTGAGAGCTGTAGATCACGCCCTGATGAAGCCAATAGGACCACGTCATCCGCGAATAGCAGAGACGCAATCCTAAGGCCACCAAAGCGGATCCCCTCAACACCTTGGCTGCGCCTAGAAATTCTGTCCATAAAAGTTATGAACAGAACCGGTGACAAAGGGCAACCTTGGCGGAGTCCAACCCGGAAACGAGTCCGACTTACTGCCGGCAATGCGGACCAGACTCTGACACCGGTCATACAGAGACCTGACAGCCCTTATTAAAGGGTCCGGTACTCCATACTCCCAGAGTACCCCCCACAGGATCCCTCGGGGGACACGGTCGAATGCCTTCTCCAGATCCACAAAGCACATGTAGACTGGTTGGGCAAACTCCCATGCCCCCTCCAGGATCCTGCTGAGGGTATAGAGCTGGTCCAGTGTTCCACGGCCAGGGGATAAAAAAAACCCCCAAAAACACAGACGTTTTTTTTCTGAGCTCTTCTGGCTCTTTTCGAAATAAATTATTGGAAGGGAATTAGCTAAAGTATCAATAACGATGTTTTACACAACAGAAAACAATTTAAATGACATCATCCCACATGAAAACACGTCATGCTTTGATCTAAGATCAAACATACCAGCAGAAACACTGAAGCTGAAAACCAGCAGAAACAACACGAGTGACGTAGTTAGAGAAGCCATTTCCTCTTTTCAGCTCCTCGACCAGTTTAACGCTGAGTTTACTAACATCCTCTGAGGACCAGCAGCACACAGAGTTTAACTTTAGGAATAAACTCTGTTAGATGTCCGTTTGGGTCAGACAGAAACTTTAGATCTAATTAAGGCAGACTAAGAGTTTTTAGTGGAGAGACGACGGCGGTCTAACCGAGGACTCGCTGCTATGGCTTCACGGAAGAAGGAGGAGCGTCAGAGTGACGTATATAAATATTAAATCTACCATCGATTACAGGCCAGATAGAGTAAAAGATTTCTGCTTCAACCAACAAACTGGTGTCTGATCCAACATCTACCTCCTTTAAAGCCGTCAGAGATCTTCAGCCGTAAACTAGAACATAGAGACGGTCAACACCCAGATATCAGAGGCCAGTGCGCATGCGTTGGTGCTGCTCTTCATGTAAATAACGTGATTCTAGACATAGACATAATATACGAGTATGTCTAGAATTTCTAATATTAGGTAGAGAGATACAGGTCTAAACGTCCAAGTTTTTGTGACTTGGTCTCTCCAAAATTGCATCTACTCCGTGAAGGCATCAGAGCTTTAGACATTGGTGAATAATATATATATATATATATATATATATATATATATATATATATATATATATATATATATATATATATATATATATATATATAAATAAAATACACCAATGTCTAAAGCTCTGGTGCCTTCACGGAGTAGATGCAATTTTGGAGACACTAAGACACAATAACATGGACATGTAGACCTGTATCTCTCTGTCTAATATTAGAAAAATCACATTATAATATAAACAATATCTTTTAATCTTACTTATGAAAAGTTATCCCCCGAGCCAAGGTGTCAATAGTCCGTCGATTTAAACAAAAATAAGCCGCACAGTGCTGAGGTATCATTAGTGTGTTCAGCTTGAATCAGCAGGATAGGGTAGCAGGTCGACCGCCCCAAGATGGCGGCCGTAATTCCTGCGCCGCGACAGTCAATGCGGGGTCTACTCTTATAATTTGTCTATGGTCTGAAGGAGTTGCAGGCTGGACGTTATATGGCAAGCCATTTTAACATAAATTCGGTTTCGTCTGACAATCCGTAATTACGTTCCAGATATGTAAAAATACATTTTGACTAGACAAAACTACATTTTGACTATCCGGAATGGTAATTTAAGATATCTTTATTTACATTCTGACTAGGAAGAATAATAATTCAAGATATCTTCAATTCCATTTTGACTAGTCAAAATTCCTTTCAAGATATCTCAAATTACGTCACCAGATTCGTCGTTGAAAGCGTCACACATCCGTAATTATAACTTAAGATATCTCGAACGTAATTATGACTAGTCAGAATTACAATTTTAGATAACTGGCGTAAGAGATTGCGTGTAAGCCCCTTATTGGCTGTAAGCTGTCCAAATAATTGCCTGAACATTCAATGGCGCTGGCAGTTTTCGACAAAATGCCACAATCTAGAAAGAGCTTTTTAAGTATGGGATATGCGGAGAGCGCGGAAATAGTAGACTTGAAGAATGCTTAAGAAATTTGCAAAGGATTTCGGATTTACTTTCTGCCGACACACACAATGCACTGAAAAATGGCTTAGGGAAGCTGAAAGCGCTACTATCGAGCCATGTCCAAGCTGGAAATATGGAATATTCCGCAGCCCGGGCCAGTTCAGTTGATAACCATATGCAGTTTTTATACTGTGGTAAAGCTATCTGCCTCTTCGTAATTATGGTAAAGCCAGCTAGCTCTTGATTTTGACATGCTAGACGGCACAAGGCATTACAGCCATAGACATTATATACATAGACGCCCCATTGGACGCTGCCGGCCGCTAGGCCGACGTGCCTACAGGGCGGCCATCTTGGGGCAGACCACAGATCAGACAGCTGCTGTCAGAATGAATAGGAGGCATCATTTTAATCATATGTTCACAATGATCGCGACCTTTCAGTTAGATTACTTATATTTATTCAGAACCAAAACAATTTAAACTGAAGTCAAACTGGATGAGATTAATACATGCAGTTATATATTTTGCAGTTACATATTAATATAATAAACACACAAATTATACACACATATCTCTCTCTCCTACTCGACCCTGACCTCGAGACAAGGACATCAAAGCAAAGAGCTCAAGGCGTGAGTCTTTGTAAATGGGACATTAATGGGACATCAGGGTTGCCATGAAGAGAAGGGAAGTTTTCGGCTGAACAACTCCTTATCCAGCAATCAAAAACACTTTGGGATTACATCTGTGGTTCGGGTCAGCCTGCTCCTCCAAATTTAAAAGCCTCTCCTGAACGCATTAGTAAGCAGCATTAGATAAGAGTTAGGAAGTTGATTCAATTTTAATTTGTAATTTGTTAAATTGCTTAATGCTGTTGCTAATTCCCTGCTAAAGCATACTAATTAAAGAAGCGTATACAATTTTATTAGAAGTTGTGGACATTCAATTATTGAGTCAACATTATTATTGAGTTCTTCAATGATTGTAAAATACACATAGTGCATGGTTCTAAAATTATTTAGGAGGTCTTAAAAGGTTACCTGTAGCCCAAACTTTAAAACAACACCCTTAGGAACTTTTGAGTTTCTAATATTTACCGATCCTGTAACAAGTGCTGTTGTATAAAAGTAGGAGCCACCGTTAACTAGGGCGGTGGTCGGTAAATAGGTGGCCTCAGACTACTAGGTTGCCTAACCTGTCCACTGAAAAAGGGTGTGGCCCTAGGACGGAGGTGGTTAGTAGATTGGTCGTGTCCTACTTATCTAGCTAAAAAGGTCTCACAGGAATTCTAAACAGGGTAATACTCGTTAGATTCAGAGGTCTTTAGAACCCTAGCTAGTCTGAGCTTTAACCCAAAATAGAGTAGGATGGAGGAGGGGGTTTAGTTCAGGTCCGACAAAAACACATCTAATACAAATAGACAACTCCTACAAACATACAGTTAAAAAATAGTTGGAATGGAAATTAATTTACTGATTATTTAATGTATTTTTACAGGTAGTGAAAAAAATTAATGAACCAGCATGTGTACATGACTACAACTGACCTAGGTTGTTTACAATATGTAGTTTACAATAACAGAACTGAATAGGGCTCTTAAAAATATGTTATCAGCTCCAGGAAAAGATCACATTTATTATGTTATGATTAGTAATTTAAGTGTATCTACAAATATTTTATTAGAAATGTATAATAGGATATGGGAGGATGGGGAATTGCCAAAGAGTTGGAAGGAAGCAGTGATTGTTCCAATCAGAAAACCACAGAAAGATGAGTCAAAACCAGGAAATTATGGGCCGTTAGCTTTATCATCCAACTTATGTAAAATAATGTAGAGAATGATAAATGAAAGATTAATAAATGTAGAATAAGGGACCTATATTGTCTTGTCAGAGTGGTTTCAGGAGAGGGAGAGGTACAATGGATCCAGTTTTATGTTTAGAACAGGAAATTAGAAAGGCCCAGGTGAATAAAAAGAGTGTTGTGACAGTATTTTTTGATATTGAGAGAGCATATGATATGATGTGGAGGGAAGGGTTATTAATTAAAATTAGAAGAATGGGTATAAATGGTCATATGTTTAGATGGATTAAAAATGTTCTAAAAGAAAGACAAATACAAGTGAGAATAGGGAAGGATTGTTCTGAGAGTTTGAAAATAGAAAATGGGACACCACAGGGAAGTATAGTAAGTCCGTTATTATTTTCAGTGGTAGTTGATGATATGTTTAAAGAGATAGAGGGTGGAATGGGATTCTCACTATTTGCTGATGATGGAGCAATGTAGAAAAGAGGAAGAAATTTAGAATTCATTGTAAAGAAACTTCAGGGAGCAATTTCAGTTGTGGAAAAATGGTCATATAAATGGGGTTTTAAATTTTCTGTAGAAAAAACTAAAGTAATGTTTTTTACAAGGAAAAGAGTTGATGAAAAAAAAATACTTATAATGATATGGTCAGGATTTGGAAAGAGTTAAACAATTTAAATTTCTTGGGATGTGGTTTGATGAAAGAGTGACATGGGGTATACACATTAAGAAAATAATCGATAAATGTAGGAAGGTATTAAATATAATGAAGTGTTTAGTTTGTGCATTGTGCAATGGGTGGCAGTAGAGGGCGGGGAGCTTGGCATTCTGATCCTCGGCTGCAGAAGCTGGCTCTTGGGACGTGGAATGTCACCTCTCTGGTGGGGAAGGAGCCTGAGCTAGTGAGCGAGGTGGATGTGTTCCAACTAGAGATAGTCAGACTCACCTTGACACATGGCTCTGGCTCTGGAACCAGTCTCCTTGAGAGGGGTTGGACAT
This sequence comes from Fundulus heteroclitus, assembly GCF_011125445.2. Classification (NCBI taxonomy): domain Eukaryota; kingdom Metazoa; phylum Chordata; class Actinopteri; order Cyprinodontiformes; family Fundulidae; genus Fundulus; species Fundulus heteroclitus. The sequence goes on from NW_023396499.1 coordinate 484,060, forward strand.
TCTTCCTCTCTGGAGTTGCTCCTGGTGAGAGGCGCCGAGCTGGGGTGGGCATACTTGTTCCCTTCATCTCGGTGCCTGCGCGTTGCGGTTCTCCCCAGTGAACGAGAGGGTGCCCTCCCTGCGCATTCGTGTGGGGGGGACGGGTTCTGACTGTTGTTTGTGCTTATGCGCTAAACAGCAGTTCAGATTACCCACCCTTTTTGGAGTCCTTGGAGGGGGTACTGGAGAGTGCCCCTCATGGGGACTCCCTTGTTTTGCTGGGGGACTTCAACGCTCACGTGGGCAATGGCAGTGAGCCATGGAGGGGCGTGGTTGGGGGGAACAGCCCACCTGATCTGAACTCGAGTGGTTTGTTGTTGGACTTCTGTGCTCGTCATGGATTGTCCATCACGAACACCATGTTCAAGCATAAAGGTGTCTACATGTGCTCTTGGCACCAGGACACCCTAGGCCATAGTTCAATGATTGACTTTGTTGTCGTTTCATCTGACCTGCGGCTGCATGTCTTGGACACTCGGGTGAAGAGAGGGGCAGAGCTCTCCACCGACCACTACCTGGTGGTGAGCTGGCTCCGATGGTGGGGGAGGAAGCTGGTCAGACCTGGCAGGCCCAAACGTATTGTGAGGGTCTGCTGGGAACGTCTGGCAGAGTCCCCCGTGAGACGAAGCTTTAACTCCCACCTCCAAGAGAGCTTTGAACACATCCCGAAGGAGGCGGGGGACATTGAGTCTGAATGGACCATGTTCCGCGCCTCTATTGTTGAGGCGGCTAGTCGGAGCTGTGGCCGCAAGGTTGTCGGTGCATGTCGCGGCGGCAACCCTCGAACACGTTGGTGGACACCAGCGGTGAGGGAAGCCGTCAAGCTGATGAAGGAGTCCTATCGGGATTTATTGGCCTGTGGGACTCCGGAAGTGGGTGATGTGTACTGGCAGTCGCAGCGGCAGGCGGCTCGGCTGGTCGCCGAGACAAAAACTCGGGCGTGGGAAGAGTTCGGATAGGCCATGGAGAAAGACTTTCATACGGCTTCAAAGCGATTCTGGTCCACTATCTGGCGTCTCAGGAGGGGGAAGCAGTGCAGTACCAACACTGTTTATAGTGGGGGTGGTGTGCTGCTGACCTCAACTCGGGACGTTGTGTGTCAGTGGGCGGAATACTTTGAAGACCTCCTTAATCCCACCAACACGTCTTCCGTTGCGGAAGCAGAGCCTGAGGACTCTGGGTCGGGGTCTCCCATCTCTGGTGCTGAGGTCGCAGAAGTTGTTAAAAATCTCCTCGGTGGCAAGGCTCCGGGGGTGGATGAGATTCGCCCTGAGTACCTTAAGGCTCTGGATGTTGTGGGGCTGTGTTGGTTAACGCGGCTCTGCAGCATTGTGTGGACATCGGGGGCAGTTCCCCTGGATTGGCAGACTGGGGTGGTGGTCCCCCTATTTAAAAAGGGGGACCGGAGGGTGTGTTCCAACTATAGAGGAATCACACTCTTAAGCCTCCCTGGTAAGGTCTATTCTGGGGTTCTGGAAAGGAGGGTCCGTCGGATAATCGAATCTCAGATTCAGGAAGAGCAGTGTGGTTTTCGTCCTGGCTGTAGAACACTGGATCAGCTCTACACCCTCAGCAGGATCCTGGTGGGTGCATGGGAGTTTGCCCAACTAGTCTACATGTGCTTTGTGGATCTGGAGAAGGCATTCGACCGTGTCCCCCGAGGGATCCTGTGGGGGGTACTCCGGGAGTATGGAGTACCGGGCCCTTTAATAAGGGCTGTCAGGTCTCTGTACGACCGGTGTCAGAGTCTGGTCCACATTACCGGCAGTAAGTTGAACTCATTTCCGGTGAGAGTTGGACTCCGCCAAGGTTGCCCTTTGTCACCCATTCTGTTCATAACTTTTATGGACAGAATTTCTGGGCGCAGCCAAAGTGTTGAGGGGATCCGTTTTGGTGGCCTTAGGATTGCGTCTCTGCTATTCAGGGATTACGTGGTCCTATTGGCTTCATCGGGGCATGATCTACAGCTCTCACTAGATCGGTCCACAGCCAAGTGCGAAGCGGCCCGGATGAGAATCAGTGTATCCAAATCCGAGACCATGGTCTTGAACTGGAAAAGGGTAGAGTGCCTTCTCCGGGTTGAGGAGGATGTGCTGCCCCTAGCGGAGGAGTTTAAGTATCTTGGGGTCTTGTTCACGAATGAGGGGAAGATGGAGCGGGAGATCGACAGGCGGATTGATGCGGCGTCTGCTGTGAAGCGGGCGCTGTACCGATCCGTTGTGGTGAAGAGAGAGCTGAACCAAAAGACAAAGCTCTCGATTTACCGGTCGAGCTACGTTCCTACCCTCATCTATGGTAATGAGCTTTGGGTCGTGACCAAAAGAATGAGATCCCGGATACAAGTGGCCGAAATGAGTTTTCTCCGTAGTGTGTCTGGGCTCTCCCTCAGTGATAGGGTGAGGAGCTCAGTCGTCCGGGGAGGACTCAGAGTAGAGCCGCTGCTCCTCCACATCGAGAGGAGCCAGTTGAGGTGGCTCGGGCATCTGGTTAGGATGCCTCCTGGACGCCTCCCTGGTGAGGTGTTCCTCCCTGGTGAGGCCCAGACGGAGACCCAGGACACGCTGGAAGGACTATGTTTCTCAGCTGGCCTGGGAACGCCTTGGGATTCCCCCGGAGGAGCTGACCCAAGTGGCTAGGGAGAGGGACGTCTAGGTCTCCCTACTGAAGCTGCTACCCCCGCGACCCGACCCCGGATAAGTGGAAGACAATGGATGGATGGATGGATGGATGGAATGCAGAAGTAATGTGTGTAATGTAGCTTTAGATTGTTCCAAAAAGAGATAGTTCCAGCATTGACTGCAGTTAATTTTCTGTGTTTTGGAATCATTTTCTGCTGTGAGTGGAATAAATTACAAATTGTTAGGCATTGTGAAGCTTTAGCTGACTGCTCCTTACTAAAATAGGTCAACAGTGACATTTCATGTTTTAGTAAATGATCACTTTAACTATTTGGTTTCTGTTAAACTACAGCAAGCTGACTGTATGCAGGGTGGGTCTTGACAGATTTAAATTAAGCTTTTTAAAACATTTGGGGCAGTTTGAAATATTTAAGTTTATAATTTATAGGTAAAGGGCAGCAGAAATGGTGATAACCCTAACCCTAACAGTACAGAATGACCTGGAAGATTAGTGATAGTGGTAAAAATATGCCGGGCTAAGGTCTAGGGACGGCGCCGGGCTAAGGTCTAGGGTTGGCGCCAGGTTAAGCGCAGAGGATTTCGCCGGACTACAGGCTAAGGAAGGAGCCGGACTACAGGCTAAGGAAGGCGACCGGTTACAGGACTCTGAAGGCGCCCGGTTACAGGACTCCGAAGGTGCCGGGCCACAGGCTACGGGCGGCGCCTGGCCACAGGCTGTTGAACCTCCCAGGCCCTTATAGACAAGAAGTCTCGGAATCAACCTCCGGAGAATGTTGGGTAGTGACAGCCAGTGTAACCACTCCCTAAGCTGGCAGTCACACAGGGTTAGTGGGGACAGGGGCTTCTGTGGAAGCCCAGAAGCTTTGGAGTCTCAGGGGGCCTCTATTGCTTAGCCCCTCGACTAGACCCCAGGGCCCGATAGTTACGCCACGGGACCTGACGCCTGTCAACTCAACGAGGGACCCAATACTTGGTCTCCCGACGAGGTCCCGGCAGCTTGGTGCCCCGTCGTGGCCCAAAGTTGCTACAGGGAGAGGAACCCCCCTGGACTCCCCCCACATGAACAGGCAGAGAATCCACCTGGGTCCCCACTTCACAGGCCGATGGTGACCCTACCAGGGTTCCCACCTCACAGGCCAGTGGTAACCCCACCTGGGTTCCCACCGTTGCAGGGACCGGACCCGAGGCATTGGCCGGACCCTCGGAGACAGATGCGGAAGCCGAGGCATCGGCCGGACCCTTGGTGACAGGTGCAGGAGCCGAGGCGTCGGCCGGACCCTCGGGACCAGGTGCAGGTCGGCTGTAGAATGTCCGGAGGGCCAATCTATAATGCCCCTCCACCTCCTTTAATTTAGCCTCCAGTTCTGCCGAATAATGGCTGAAAAGGGCCTCTCTGAGGTGTTTAATAATGGGGGCATAAGTTCTTAACTTGTCCTCCAGTGACTTGTGGTCAATGTCTGAGGTGCCACTAGGAGGAGCTGTGGGCGACTCAGGAATGGGAAGTGGAGAGCTCTGGTCTACCGGGCAGGAAGTGGCAGGAGGAACAGTGCAGACTGTTGACCGGGATGAAGGCTCAGCGATAGATGGCCGCTGGGCTGGCTCGTCTGACCGCCGATCAGAACGGGTGGAGGAGTGGCAGATAGACTTTCGTTCTGTCCTCTGACGGCGGGACGGCGGAACTTGCTAGGAGGCTTATTCAGACCACTTGAGCTGGTACTTCCAGCTCCAGTGCCAGGAACGTTACAGTTAGATCTAATTCAGGCAGACTAAGAATTTTTAGTCGAGAGACGACGGTGGTTCAACCGAGGACTCGCCTCACTGCAACAAATTCACAGAAGAAGGAGCTGAGAGGAGGAGCGAGATAACGTTACTATGGAAAGGGATAAAACTCGATCACACACGACAATCTGCCTTCTTCTTGGCATTCTGCCAGTCAGGGAAGGCACACAGCTGTTACTCCGTGGATTACCCCCCACGCCACGTGCTCGAAAACTCTTTGCTGGTTCGAAGATTACCGGAGCAAAACTATTCCCTGTGCGGACACAGGAGGTCGACTTTAAAAAGTACTTTTGGATTTCCTCTGATCAAGAAACTGAGAGCCGTCATCTCCCGGTGGTCGAAAGAGGACTACGCGTTGTTTGGCCGAACAAGCGTCTGGGAGCCCAGAGAGAGAGAGAAAGACGAAGGAACTCTCTCAGTCCGGTCCCGCGGCAGCCTGCGGACACCTGCGTTCGTCAAGAGCTCCAGGACACTCGCGGACCCCGAAGCCGTGATTTCACTCCTGAATCACCTCAAAGTAACGAGGTTCTCCCCTTTTATTTCTTTTTTCGCCTTATGGTGATAAAGCTGTGCCTGGGCAGGCGTTAGGGACTTTAGGTTAATGCGTGTTACTCCAAGGCGGAGTTTGTTGTTAACTGTTGAATATTTTCTTTGTATGTGCATGCATTTTACAATTGATTTTGGCTGTGTTGATTTGTGGTTTATCAATAACCCCGCCGTGGGTCACTGGTTCAGTTGTTTTCCATCTTCTTCCATGCTTTTCCCCCCCTCTCTTTTCGCTTCTTCTTATCAGTGAATTTGATCGCTTTGTTGAATCTTAGTTCGCAGTTTTTCCTTAAACTCACCCGTAAACCACTCCTTCTCTGAGCCGAAGCACCGCCCAACGTTAGCGTAAGCGCTGACTGCATCATTAGGACCTCCCCTCACGCATCACGCAAATTTGTAGATCATACGTCATCATAGTCGCCATCTTGGGAGAGTGTCGCCTAGCCAGTTAGACCTAGCTGTTGTCAGAGGCTTGCAGCGTCCGTCCGGATTCCCGAAGCGGGTTCCTGCCTCAATGCTGCTACGTCAAATGCCGACGTCTCTGAGTGTGGTTTAAACAACCGTGAGCTGAACTAAGATTTGCTGCCTCTCATTTTTAATCCATTTGTTTTTCTTTTTTTTGTTTTTGTTTGTTTGTTCTTTTATTTCCATATATATTGTGCATGTTTAGTTTAGTAGCGAGTAAGATTTCCAAGGTCGTTGAATCAGAGAATTACTGTAACAGGGAATTGCTTTTGGTTCAATAAAACAACAACTGCGGAATAGAAATTGTTTTGTGTTCAATCTAATTCACAATTGCATGGTTATTCAGAATTCAGAGCACATCAGTAGAACTGTAATAATAGATGATTTTAGCAGCAGCAAATCAGCATCTGATGCTTCTTGAACTAAATCAAAGCAGCTGGATGACGTTCTACATTTCTGCTGGACTTTCTGGAAGAAAACTGTAAAATTGTTCAGTTCTAGGATGGTTCTGTCAGAAATGAAAACCAGGATTCATTGAAGTGTTTCTGTCCATCTCCATCGTCTAACATCTGATCTGTTTCTCTCTTCCATCAACAACCAGGAAGCTGCAGGAGCTTCTGATCCACAGACAGACTCACCTGCTTCAACTATCAGGTTAATGATGCAGATGGGGTCAGTGTCCAGTAGAGATCTCTTCCTGCGATTATTTCCTCCCTGAACGACTCGACACTCATATGTTCCTGTATCATCAGTCGTCACGTTCTTCAGAACCAAAGACACGTCTCTATTCTTCACGTCCAGCAGATCCACCCGGTTCCTAAAGGATGGAGACTGACCCTCTGGATAAAACCTCTTGTCCCTGTACACAACAACATATTGATCTGACTCCAGATCAGTTCTGCTCCACTCTACAACTATAACATCTTTGTTCTCATCTGCTCTACATGTCAGAATGACGTTGTCTCCTGGTTCAGCTGTGATGTTTCTCTGACCTGCAGGAGAGAAAACAACACAGAGCAGAGAAGTTAGAGAGCAACTCTGAGAATTCACTATAAGAAGAATCTTGCTGTATATCTAGAACCACTAATTGATTGTAAAAAAAAATCCTAATAATTTCTTATTGATTTATTAACAGCTGAAACCGGACCAGAACCATTTTCTGTCTCCAGGGCTCAGCAGACCTTCATCATGTTCCAGACCAGAGAAGAACCAGAAGTCTCTGCTTCCATCTCTGATAGAAAGTTTCAGCTCATAAATATCAGGGTTTCACATAATTATCAGCCATTAACATCAGGATTAATCTACAGGGAAAACATCAGATCACGTTAAATGTTGTTCTGCGTTAATACCATGATCCAGAGGAACCAAGATGTTCTGATTTAAAGTTCTCCCACCAGGAGAACCTCCTATGGATCCATGAATCAGCTGCAGTAGAACAGTAGAGCAGCTTGTTGCAGCTTTACCTGCCTGCTGGTTATCTTACAGTTTTAGTTGATCTATATCTGATTTTCTATGGAGGAAAAAGTTCTGGTTACTGCAGGACGTTTCTAACCAACCAGGTGTTGTTTTACCCAAGGAGACATTTTATATCAACTATTTTCTGCTCCTGGTTTACAGTAAAGAAACGCTGAAAAATATCCAGCAGCAGGAAAATACTCAGAGTCTCTGTGGTTTGATTGAGTTCCTGGTCTCCTGGCTATTAAGAAATCACATAGAACCAAAATACAGTCATTTACCTCCACAATGAATTAAAATAAAGTATAAAAATATCTTATTTACCATTAATTAAATACATGGTTCCAAAACTGGGTATTTAACCGGTTCAGATTGGAAGAAGGAAGAGATAAAATATTAAAATCTAGAAATAAATTATGGGAAGGAAATTAGCTAAAGTATCAATAAACATATTTTACACAACAGACAATATTTTAAATCACAGGACCAGCAGCACACAGAGTTTAACTTTTTGAATAAACTATGTTAGATGTCCATTAGATATAATTAAGGCAGACTAAGAGTTTTTAGTCGAGAGACGACGGCGGTCTAACCAAGGACTCGCTGCTATGGCTTCACGGAAGAAGGAGGAGCGTCAGAGTGACGTATATAAATATTAAATCTACCATCGATTACAGGCCAGATAGAGTAAAATATTTCTGCTTCAACCAACAAACTGGTGTCTGATCCAACATCTACCTCCTTTAAAGCCGTCAGAGATCTTCAGCCTTAAACTAGAACATAAAGACGGTCAACACCCAGATATCAGAGGCCAGTGCGCATGCGTTGGTGCTGCTGTTCATGTAAATCAAGTGATTCTAGAGAAATGAGTCTGAACTCCAGAAATGTAACTGAGTTTATTTCCTCTGAGTACAGAAGGTTTTCTTCACCTGTTTTAAACTCATCATCAGCAACCAGACAAACAACAAATCTGCTCCAAACTCTGACAACAACGTCAAACTGAAGCTGATTTACTTCAGGAAATGAAGCTCAGAGCAGTAAGCAGGAAGTTACAGATATTAAACCAGGTAAAATGGCTCCAGAAACAACTCAAAGTTTATAGTTTCAATTGTATTTATACTAAATACAGTCAGGCCCCATAATTATTCACACCCCTCCTCATCATCACCCAAACCTTGAGCTCCATTTAGACGTTTCTGTCAGATTCATTTGAGGATTCTGGTGGAGCTGCTCTGAAATTTTTAGTTTATCACCAGTCAGAAGAGACATGTTTCTAGGATTTAAATTTAAACTTAAATCTGGTAGGATGTATGAATAATTTTAGACCTAACTGCAGCTACATCAGGGTTAAATGAAAAAGAAAGCTAAAGTTTAATGAATAGCTTCTGAAATCCAAAGTTTGAATTAAAAATGTAATAATTTAATGACTTTGATCATAGACTAAATTTAAAATAAACCTACCTTTCTTTTATGTGTCATAGAAAAATAGAAAAAGCACCAACAGCTGTTAGAGGAAGCGCTGAGCAGTCAAGTCATGCAAATACAGAAGTCTGAGTGTTGCGTTTACCAGGGTAGTTACTGGCTTCCCGCCCACAGGTTTCATCGTGACAGGATGTGGTTCACATTTTTTTCTAAAAGGTTTTTGAGTGACAAGCTGCAACTTCTTTAAACATCATCAGATCACCTCCCTCTGTTTGCATCGTGGAGAACCAGCTGGTTTGTTTTCTTTATCATTACACAGAACAATGATCCAAAGAACACCAGCAATCAAAATCATATTAATGATTAATCATTAATCATATTAAGGGGCTTGAGATTTCACCAAAATGCCAGCTTAATCTCCTTAATATTGAAAACTCCACATCTAAACACTGTTTCTTGGTAGGGTCACTATCAGGAGTTCCTTCATAAATTCACTCATTTTCCATCATCACTTTATCCTGTTCATTCTACCCGCTGCTGCCAGCATGAATAACTGCTGGAAACTGAGTTATTATGCAAACTTTATTTGAACCTGTAGTGAGATATAACGCAAACTAGAACATTAATATGATTTTGATTCTTTTTTAATGTGATTTTAAACTGAAAACATGTTTATTATCCCTCATATTTTCATGAAATCTGAGTTTCAGTCACCAAATCTACACTGAAATAAAACTGTAAATAAAAGTGAACAAAACAAGAAGCATCAGAGTGTTGATTAAGTTTAAGCTCTGACTTTCTGACTTACTCACAGCCAGGAGATGTTTAATCATGGCATGAAATTATGACATGAAACCTCATTATTAAAATAACCTTTTTCAGCGGCATGAAAGCTACTGAGCAGATTAACGACCTGATTTTAACTGAAGGGAGAAACTGCTAAACGAGGAGTTTTACAAAACAAGGCTTACGTTAACTTTTTGTTGTTTTTGGTCTGATGGGAAAGAAAACTGCTTCACTGGTGACTCACAGAAGGGAGATGGGACTTTGGAGATGATTTTAATGCACAGATTAAAATGTTGCTACTAAGGCTAAACAAATAATTAAATGAGGAACGACATTAATGCTGATGATTTAACCACAGGTTGTCAATATTTAAAGGGTTTGAAGGCACTACACAATTTCTTCAGTAATCATGATAGACAGCGGTTAATAATGATTGATTATTGACATGATTACGTGGTTCGTACATAATGTAGTGCAAACATAAAATAAGGGTTTATAGATCACCGAGTGATGTAATTTAACAAAAACTGCGGCCTAAAGCTGGGAAAAACTGTAGCCAATGTAATAGTAATAATAATACGGAAGTATTGGGTTTTGTTTAAGGTGTTTGGAATCTAGTAAGGTTACACCTTAAACTAGCCCAAATATCTACCAATAACCTGCAACCAGGAAAACCAAAGTCAGGGGCCTGTAACTACAACCTGAACACAACAATGAGGCCAATTAAGCATAATTAGTCCACATAAATTTGGACGAGTCCCCACAATGTTATGTCCACCAGGCTCGTTTGGTGGGGTAACATTAAAGGAGACCACACAACGATTATCTGATAAAATGAAAGTTGAATTTATTTAATTATTCTAAAGAAAAAAAAACTAAAAAGCCTCACTTTCCACCTCCCACATTTCCAGCTGCGTCCTGAGACGCTACCTCTACCTTTTTCCCTCAGCTCCTAAAAAAACTTTTTTTTGCTCCTTCCCCCACATCAGGTTTTCTGCATTTTGGGCCCAGAACCACCCTAACACAACAAGGTGTTTCACAACAGACAAAGAATGCTGGAAAATGTGTCATTCTTAAAAGAGCCTTTTGTTATATACACCACTAGGTGGCATAGGAGAATCAGGCTGAGCTCTCAGGTTACAGAGGGAATAGAAGTGTATTAGGAGGGAGAGTTGAATGGTACTGGTGTACATGAGTGTACAAGGTGAGGTTGTCAGCATTTAGGAGAACTAATAAATCCGGCCAGATTCCTAGAAAGAAGAGCTGCACCATCCAAAGTGGGATGGATGCTGTCTCTATGGATCAGACCAGATTTTCCCCAGAAAGTCCGCAAGTTATCAATATAACAGGGAAACTGTTATATGAATTATTATTCTGAAGTCACTATGGCCTCACACCACTCGGACAGAGGAGGCCTGGAGACAAGATGTCTGTGTATGTAATCCACTGTTACTGAGTGCAAGGCTGAATGCTGCGTAGATACTGTGCAGCAGGATGATTATTGTCTAGGATAAACTGTCTTTGTTTTGTCTCATGGGAAGGCCACGGTGCAGTATTAGGGGGAGCCGAAAAGCGAGACAGGCAGAGACAGGGCAGACGCAGACTGCAGCGGGACCATGGGGTGTGATTACTTTCCATCTATGTGATCTCTGCTCTGTTTCTCAATAAAAGTGCTGGAACTTTATCACTCCACCGTCTCCTTCTTCAGTAACTCAGGGAAGTCAGTTATCTGCTCAGAATTCCCATAACAGAAACCACCTAGACAACCAGCGATAAACATGTCATCACTGGTCAGATCAGGCAGGGGACCAGAGAAAATTACGGAGTCTGACATCGTTTTAGCAAACTCACACACCGAAGCAACACCAACTTTAGTGACCTCCGATCGGCATGACCGGGTGTCATTACCGCCAGCGTGAATAACAATCTTACTGTATTTACGCTTATCCTTAGCCAGTAGTTTCAGGTAAGATTCTATGTCGCCCGTTCTGGCCCCTGGCAGGCATTTAACTATGGTCCCCGGTGTATCTAGTGCCACGTTTCTGACTATTGAGCTGCCAATAATCAGGGTCGGCTTCTCAGCGGGTGTGTCGCTGAGTGGGGAAACTTTGTTAGAAACGCAGACGGGTTTCAGGTAATACCTGAAATAAGATACCAAAAATAGATTAATGCAAAACCCATAACTTACCATAAATAAGTAAATGCAAACCAAAGCTAACAAAACCCAAACATAAGATGCAAACCAAACAGGTTCTGAGGAGGGAGAGCAAGAAAAGAGCCTCTCCTCTGCTGCACGCCTAGCAACTTTTAAGCAGCAGAGCTCCAATTTGGGCAAACATAACACCTGCAAAAGGCCTGTCTCCAGAACCCTATAAGGAAAAAAACAGAGATGCACTGCAGCTGTAACACCCATCTTCTGAGAACTGAAGCAGATTCCCTTTTCCTTGATGAAATGTATTTTTGCTCAATGTAATTGTGCTTGAAACTGCAAACAGTTATCCAGCAAGTGATTGCTTTGTGCACAAAACAAACAACAGTGAATAAAAAAGGAATTTGATCTTATATTCTGTAGGATGAGCATTAACTTCTTTTACTGCAGTAATATAACGACTCTGCTTCTGTCTGGAAATGGCTTAGGCAGATAACAAATTACAAGCCTAAAGCCCCCCACTCCATGAACGACCGACAGTTAGCAAACGACCTGAACAACTTCTACTGTCGTTTCGACAGACAAAGGGACAGTCCTGCATCCACCCCCCACGACTCCATCCAACAGATCACCTCCACCTTAATGACAACTCTTTCCATACATGAGAGAGATGTTAACAAACTCTTCAGAAGACAGAACCCCAGGAAAACTGCTGGACCAGACTCTGTGTCTCCATCTACCCTGAAGCACTGTGCTGATCAGCTGTCTCCAGTATTCATAGCCATTTTTAACACCTCACTGGCGACATGTCACGTACCAGCCTGCTTCAAATCCTCCACCATCATCCCTGTTCCCAAGAGGCCAAGGACCACAGGACTTAATGACTTTAGACCTGTCGCCCTGACCTCTGTGGTTATGAAGTCCTTTGAGCGCCTTGTGCTTTCACACCTTAAAGAAATCACAGTTCTCCTCCTGGACCCCCTACAGTTTGCCTACAGAGCCCACAGGTCTGCAGACGACGCGGTCAACCTGGCCCTCCACCACATCCTCCAGCACCTGGACTCTGCAGGAACCTACGCCAGGATCCTGTTTGTGGATTTCAGCTCTGCCTTCAATACAATCATCCCAGCTCTGCTTCAGGAGAAGCTCTCCCAGCTGAATGTGCCCGACTCCACCTGCAGGTGGATCACAGACTTCCTGTCTGACAGGAAGCAACACGTGAAGCTGGGAAAACATGACTCTGACCCACAGATCATCAGCAGTGGTTCCCCCCAGGGCTGTGTTCTTTCTCCTCTGCTCTTCTCCCTGTACACCAACAGCTGCACCTCCAGTCATCAGTCTGTCAAGCTCCTGAAGTTCGTGGATGACACCACTCTCATGGGACTCATCTCTGATGGTGACGAGTCCGCCTACAGGTGGGAGGCTGACCATCTGGTGACCTGGTGCAGGGAGAACAACCTGGAGCTCAACGCTGTAAAAACAGTGGAGATGGTTGTGGACTTCAGGAAGAACTCAGCCCCAGCTACCCCCATCACCCTCTGTGACTCCACCATGGACACTGTGGAGTCTTTCCGCTTCCTGGTAACTGTCATCTCCCAGGACCTAAAGTGGGAGCTGAACATCAACTCCCTCACCAAGAAAGCCCAGCAGAGGATGGACTTCCTGAAGAAGGCAGCTGAAGAAATTCAACCTGCCAAGGACAATGATGGTGCAGTTCTACTCCTCCATCATTGAGTCCATCCTCACGTCCTCCATCACCATCTGGTACGCTGGTGCCACCACTAAGGACAAGGGCAGACTGCAGTGTGTCATCCGGTCTGCAGAGAAGGTGATTGGCTGCAATCTTCCATCTCTCCAGGACCTGTACGCCTCCAGGACTCTGAGGCGTGCAGGGAAGATTGTGGCTGATCCCTTCACCCCAGTCACAGACTATTTCAGTCACTTCCCTCTGGCAGGAGGCTGCGGTCCATCAGGACCAGAACCTCACGACACAAGAACAGCTTCTTCCATCTGCTACCGGCCTTATGAACAAGGCTAAGAGCCGCCTGTGAAACTGGACACTGTCTCTCTCCCCCGTTCAGGACTTACAAGCCTCTGCGTTACATTAACGCACAGTTTACTGAGTGTATATTCCGATTCTGATTGGCACTTGTTGCTGCCAACTTCGCTTCCAAAGTTAGCTGCTCCTTTTTTTCTCAGCTTCTCCTCTCGAGCTTTGATTAAATATTTTTTCTTTAATTCAGCTACATGCTCCTCTATCACTGCTTTTTCTGCCTACGCTTTAATGTGCACAGATAACATAGGAGATGTCTGTAATTGCTGGGAGTGCACCACTGAATTAGATTGCACATTTATAATATTGGAAGCACTGTATTCAAGATTTGGCCACGCTTTCATCATCTGCGATATTTGGTTTGGTGTACCTTTAACTCATGACGGTGTCTTTTCAACAAACTCACTAAACTTTGCCACATTACTCTGAAAATAGTTATAGTCAGGGAGCTAGCCTGGGTTCATTTACACAATTGAGTACAAAAGGTTTGATGGGATCATTTTGTAAACACTACTCTGGGGATGTACAAAACCATTTTCTTAAGCATGTCAGCCCCGGCCCCAAGGGATGGAGGGGTACCAAAGCCCCCTAAAATATGCATTAATTTACAATGTTGAGTACAAGGCTCATATTAGTTTTGCTGAAACTTAATATAGGCCGGTAGCTGTAATCTGTAGCGTCCACTTTCGTTTCTGTATCTGTGGAACTGCTCTATTTTTGTCTTAAATGATAGATCATATAATCAAATGCATAGAATAAAAAGTTCTCCACACAAAACCGCGCACAAGGCAAGTTACAGCCAGTTCAAGACGAGAAAATTGCGCAATATTTTGACGTCAGCAAACAACATGGCGGCGCCTGTGGTAAACATATATGTTTATTCGGGATAGAAAGAAAATTGAGCTGAATCATTGCAATTATGGAAATTCCATGCTTTATGCATGTTGCCGGGACTGAAGGAGAACACAGAACCATTTACTCAAACGAGGTGGGAAACTTTTCGTAGATCTTGCCATGTTTGGGCGGATTTAGCCGGTGATGAACGGACGATTGCCGACTGAGATCAAGAAAAGACATCGACATCGGATTTGGCCCTCCTCAACAACATAACAATCCAAAAGCTTGTCATAGCCAGCCAAGAACCTTTTCTGGCGTTCTGTTATCTGAGACATCATCCAGAGAAGACAGATCACCCGCTACTACCATCTAATGTAGAACAGATTACTAGATCAATGTGAGCTCTGTGCTTTTTTGTCTGTCTTGTTGTGTCTCTGCTCTGTCTTCTGTAACCCCAGTTGGTCGAGGCAGATGACCGTTCATACTGAGCCCGGTTCTGCTGGAGGTTTTTCTTCCCGTTAATGGGTGGTTTTTCTTCCCACTGTCGCTTTATGCTTGCTCAGTATGAGGGATTGCTGCAAAGCCATGGACAATGCAGACGACTCTCCCTGTGGCTCTACGGTTCCCCAGGAGTGAATGCTGCTTGTCGGGACTTTGAAGCAATCAACTGGTTTCCTTATATAGGACATTTTTGACCAATCTGTAATATTCTGGTTTCCATCTTGGTTTATGTTTATTATTTGATCAGTTAGTTCACTCCTCTCCCTCAGGTTTTATTGCTGGTCTAGGTCTTGTTTTGTATTCTTACATAGCTTCTGCACAGTTATAGTTTATTTAGTCATGGTCCCTTTATTTACATTAGTTTCTGATTTTTATTATGTGCTTGTCTTTTTGCTCTGTCTTAGCTTTTGTTTTCTTTCTAGGATTTAGTTTGTAGGATTACTATAGTTAAGTATTTTGTCTAGTTCAGTTCTGTCCTGTTTCCTGCCACTTGTTCCTGTCAGTCTATCAGCCACTCCTTCTCCTTCTGATTACTTCCACCTGTTCTCTGTAATTGGCTCTCCCTCTCTCCTTTGTTCTCCTGCCTTTTTAAGTCTGTCTCTTCTGCTGCTTCCCTGCCAGAACGTCATTTCTCATGCCGCACAGGTTTACTCACTCGTTCTCCAGCCCCTCGGTAAGAGCTCTCCAGCATTCTGTATTTTTGCCTGATCCCATTCAGTTTCTCTGTTTTTTTAATCAGCCTGCTTCCTGTTAACGTTTTTGGCTTTGCTTGGATGACTGCTCTGTATTCGGCTCTGGACCCTTTTTCTGTATACCCGTCTGATCCACCTTAATCATCTCCTTAATAAATTATGTTGATCATTATTTTAGTGTCTGGTTGAATACCGGGTTCTAGTGATGGTGAGATGAACCCTCATGAGGCATTGAACCACTTGAGCCAACTGGTTCGAGAAAGGGTTCATTTCTTGGAGCTTCATATGCACACGACACCACCTACTGGCAAGGTGTATAATGCCGCGGGGGCGGGGCGCCCCTGGGGCCTCTGGCCCCCAGGGCCCATGGCCAGGACCACTTCAGCGCGGCCGGCTGCCAGCGGAGCCCACGGGCTCGTCCCCGCGGCTCTTGGGGGCGTCAGCATTGCGGTGGCTGGGGGATTTCCTCGGGGTCTTCTCTCCTCTTTCCTCGGGGGGGGGGGGGGGGGGGGAGTTGCAGATTTCCTGTGAAGGCCCCTCTCGGGCGCACTGCTTTGGGGGCCTCTGTCCAGGGTTACGGGTCCCCTGACTCCTGCCTCTGTGCTCAGGGAAGGTGGGTCTTCGGTTCTCCACAATCCCTATCAAGCCATTTCCTTCTGGATAATTTTCACCTAAACTAGTGCACTCTCACAATCTCCCACAGGTGCTGGGTCCCAGGTATTAAATGTTCACTTATATACAGAAAGGCTATAATTTATTTACTTTCTTTTACTTTTTTTTTTAGGTATCACATTACACATGTCAGCTTAAATAATAATGCATATGATTAAGCAATGGTATCAAGGTGTTACACGATTGTATCTGTTGCTTTATGTCTGTTGGTTGTGCTGTTCTTTTTGTGTCTCTTTCCAGGTGATGGAGCAGACAGAGGACGTTTTATCATTCTCTTCCTTTTATCTCTTCTTTCTTTCACCTCTTCTTTCTCTTTTTTCTCTTCTTGTTTTTCTTTTACTCTCCTACTTTCCCATTGTAGTGTCCATATAATTTGAAATTCTCCCTGCAGGAATCACAATAAAGCTATTTACACGCACAAATCAAGCGGAACATTATGGCGAAAGCTGTTTGCTCCACTTGTGAAAGTAAAATCTGTCGAGCTCTATTTGGCATTAAGATATCAATTTGTATTGCCACATTGCTAGACAGGACACTGGGGAAAAAAAAAAAAAAAAAAGGTGTATAATCACAGCCAGCTGTATATTAACATGTGTGATGCATTGATTTTTTTTGTCTATTATGGCTCTTGGGAATGACTTCACAAAAGGTGTAGGACGAAATCATTTGTCTACATAAATTTTGTATACACATATGTGTATAATAAAATATTGTTTGAATGTATTTTCTGTGTGTAATTATTCCCAAAATAGTAGTGTCATGTGATATGGCATGTTGTGTAATAATGTTTTACCGTGACTCTAGAAAAATGGCATGGGCTTAATCAGGCAGAGGACAGTGAAAGTGCTTGTGGAACTAGGCAGGGGGTAGTGAATAGGCTAATGCTTGGATGATTTCATGCATTTTTATTAAGAAACAATTTCTCCACAGTTTTTGGTTTCAAACAATTTCTCTTTTTTGACACTACTTCTCCAGCCTTTGAAAAGACACGCTCACATGGCACAGATGATGCCGGGGTGCATCAATAAATAAGTGCAAGTTTGTACAGATTGGGGTATGTGACCGATGATTAGCCCAGTACTCCAGGGGGTTCTCCAGCCTGCTTATGTTTGCCTCTGTCCTGAATCCAACGTCATCCACAATAGTGAAAGCCTGGGTATCCTTCACTATCATGGAGACTAGAGCTTCATCCAGCTCTTGTTTTCTGGTGGCTGGTTAAAAGGGAATAAATACAGTGTCTGTTACCTGTCTTTATTTGCAAAACAAGCAAACATCAGCATGCAAAAATTGTGATAGTGTGTTTGTAATATAGTAATGCGCCAGTCATCCGCGTGGTTACTGGCGGGGGGGGGGGGGGGCGTCAGTGAAGTTGCTTCTCGCTTCAAAGTATCCATGTATTTTTGCCTGTTTTTTCCCTGCAATTCCCTATATGTACGCGAGAAAGCAACAACAAAAAAAACGCGTGTTAACGTCAAATAAACATGCAAGAGTTTTTTTTTTTTGTTTTTTTTTTTTGAATGTTGGCGAGGCGGTAGCGCCCGCCTCACCAACATAGTGCTGCAGGAAACACTGCTGTGGGGTTTCTAAAGCTGTCAAACTCCCCGCGCCGAAATCTGAGCCACTTCCCGAAGCAGTCACGTGGTACAGCCGGGTAGCGAGGCTTCGGCCGTCATCATTTTCGGCTCCTCCCCTAAATGAAGCAAGCCTCGATATGCGCTTTACGGAAACGCCCCCTCCATTACTCGACACACGCCTCGAAGCATAGGTATCCATAATAAAGGCTAGATGTCTCGTCCGCGCTGCTGGCCAATGGGGGTCGACGTCCGCACGTGGAGGCCATCTTGCCACAGGCAGCTCGCTCATTCGTAACATTGTGTTTCAATGGCGCATGTACTTAAATAACCATAACTTCCTCAATTGTCTAACGATTCTCAAACTGTTTGGTTTGTTAAACAAAAGTCAGACATGTAGTTATGACACTGCACACTTATGAATAATTATAACCATGGAATTTCATATGAAAAGAACATTGAATAGAACACACAGGTGCAATAAATATACACATGCACAAGGTATTTATGTTAAATCAATATATGCTATTAAAACTCAGTGTACAGAATGGCAACATGATATATACATACATATATAAATATATATATATATATATATATATATATATATATATATATATATATATATATATATATATATATATATATATATATAAACACTTTTATTTGGGTGTGATTAATTATTTCACAGTCTTAATTTATTTATATTTACATTAGGGCTGGGCAACGATTAAAATATTTAATCGCGATTAATCGCCCTGATTAATCGTGATTAATCGCGATTAATCGCGATTAATCGCATTGTATTTACAAACTCCAAGAATGAATTCAAAAGTAGTGTAAAGAACACTTTTATTTTAATGTTCTGCTGCCAGATGAACAAAAGTGTTGTAACATTTGTAGCACTTATCAGTAACACATATTTAGTGTAAAGCTCAACTTAAACATGTAAAACAAAAAATAGCAATAATAATAAATTAAAGCTTATTGCCACTGACAGGGAATTCTCTTTATGGGGAAAAAATCTACCAAAAACAGGCAATTTCTGAGGTAACCGCAAGGAGCAGCATTACTATTTTATGTTCAATACCAAAATTTAACTTGGCAGTGGTTACAACTAACTTGTTTCTGTCATATTCCATGCTGGAAGAACTTTAAACTGAAATGCTTGCTAACTCGATATGCTTGCGTTACTTGCGTTTATTTGACGTTAACACGCGGTTTTTTGTTGTTGCTTTCTCGCGTTCATATAGTGAATGGCAGGGAAAAACAGGCAAAAACACATGGATACTTTGAAGAGAGAAGCGACTTCACCGACGGCGTCTAAGCAGACCCCCCCGCTCCGCTCCGCACAAAACTTGTTCCGGCCGCCAACTCACCGCCTCGCCTCGCCCCGCCTAAGCTCGCTCGCGGTACCTGCGGGAAACACCGCCTTCCGCATGTCGGCTTTGTTTTTTTCCGGCCAGCACCTTTCTTCCTCTGAATCCGAGGCTTGGCTGACAGCGAGGTTATTGGCGCATTATCGCCACTTACTGTTCTGATTCAAACCCCTACACCGCAGCAACAGACCTTTACAAAATAAAAGCATGTGAGCAACATGCGTTAATGCGCGTTAAAGAAAATATCGCCGTTAATAGTCTAATGAGTTAACGCAAAATTAACGCGTTAACTTGCCCAGCCCTAATTTACATACATAGTTTTATAATATGAATATTACTGTTATAATAAAATATGAAATACTGACAAAAAAGGCTTATTGTGTGGCAACCTCTTGGTGTAGAAGCATAATCCAGGTTTCAAATTAAAGGTAACACTTTGAAGTTTCATGTAGACTATTCGGATTATATATCAGGAGTAATTACACAAAAGTTCCTATTTTTAAACCATTATAAAAGTGACATTTATTTGCTATTAAAATTGGTACAATAGTCCCCTTCACAAGTATATATAGATGTAGCATGTTGAAATCCCCACCTACACTACTGTGATGGTATACACAATGCAAGACAGAGATTTAAAAAATGACCCAAAAAACATAGCTTGGCTAATGCCCTTTGAAAAGTACGGTTTTATTGAGCTTCTGTTGCATGTTGTTGCTCTGTAAGCTAACGTTAGTTATTTTGGCAATGTGGTGCAGCCTTAACTTAAAAAACAAGGACACAACCAACGTTAACAGCGTATGGTGGTGGCTGTCTATGCCATACTGTGTTTCTCAGATGTGCTCTCTGAGCACAAACACATCCTCTGACCCTATCCTCTTCCGTACAATGTACACGACCTCTAGCACTTTGATGGGCTGTGATCGTCTGGTACATGAGGTCTGACGAATGACCCACTCTGCTGCCCTGACTACCATCACTGTGCTTTCTGATGGAATCACCAGACCTCCATTGTTTTTTAACTTCAGCAGGTGGTAGCTCTGGTCCCTGATGGCAGATGCAGCATCTGTTACCAAGCTGGCACGGCAGACATCACAGGACAGCTTTTTCAGAGCCCGTCGCACAACAAATCCTGAAATAAGAGTTGGTATATTAAAATAATTTATAATAACCATGAGGAAATTAAGGGAATATTTATCTTTTTGGACCATTGTGAGATTGATTTCCCTCAGATTTTGACTATTGGCACCATCGGTTGTAGGCAAAATCGACTTTTAGTCAGCCTTTACCTGAAATGTAAACGAGAGCATTGTCCACAAGACCAGCAAAGCGGACAGGAAGGTAGCTGTGGTCATGTACTAGCGCAGGAATGTCAGCAAACAGGAATGGAAGATCTTCTCCTCCTGCTGCAGAGGACATATCTACAGCTGACAGGCTAGTAGAGGTGTCAATGACAGCTGGTAGGGACTCTGTGTCATCCTGTGCAGTCACATTGCCTCTGCAGGATTTGACAACCCCACATCGGGCCATCAGCTTCCTGAAAATGTACTTGAACTGGCTGGCATTAGGATTGTTATCCCAGCCCCCTTAAGAAAAACACAAGGTGTATGAGTATAGTACAAAGATATTCAACACATGCTTTAAAAAGACAGAAAAACAAAACACCATACAAGCTTTTACTGACACTTTGTGTGACTCAGTGTTGCGGCTGGTAAATCTAAATGAACCCTAACATAACATAATGTAAGATGTTTTGACAAACCAAATCGATTGGAAATCATGTGCAATTCTGCCTCTTCCACTGATGTAAAGTTGCTGGTTAACGTTAGCAGCTAGCTAAACTGTAACGTTAGCTGCTAACTTACTAACATTAGGTCTCACTTCGCAGCTTCTTGTTATTAGCCAGCTAACGTTAAGCTAATAACGAACATACAACAACACTCAGATTATTGTTATTAGCCAACTAATAACTACAACCACATCCACAAAGATTGTAATTTACACCAAAGATTAATTGTCATATAATCGTTATTGGTGTCAGTAAAACCTATATAATTGACCAGTGGTCTCAGCCTTGATAACTTGCGCAAGTAGCCGTGATGCACAACTATGCTGCATGATTTTAAGGACTGCGCAAATAATGTTTAGAGCGTCAACTGGCTCTCTTTCAGATAATGTCTTAAAACTTTTTCAGGAGCGGGAGGCACTTAGCACTTATAATCTTAGAGGCAAAAATCAATTATACCAACCAAAAGTAAGAACTACATTGAAATCAATGTGCATCTCAAGTCGTGGTGTCACCCTCTGGAATAGTTTATCGGAGGAACAAAAGTGTTGTGAAAACATAAATCTTTTTAAAAAAATATTTAAGCGGGATGTCCTGAGAAAATACCTGGAAGAGAGTGAGTGATGATGTTCTATGAGGGTGGTCTGGTGTAGGGAAGGAGATAGTTGGGCCAGTGTGTTGTCTTGTATGCATGAGTGTGGATGTGTCGTTTGTCTTGTCTTTGTCTTGTCGTTTGCAGGTCTTGGGAGTGTCCCTGGGATGAGCGGGAGGCGATTGGACATGTATAAGCTTTTGCTTCTTCCATTCCCCTTTCAAGCCATGCATATGTATTGTTTATCAGTATATGTATTGTAAAATGTGTGCAGGTTTGAAATAAACTTTTGAAATGAAATGATTAAGTCATTTTTCTACAAGAAAATCTGCAATTTCGACATGTTCAAGCATCAAGAATTATAGCCACGTTCATAACGTTTGTAAGAAGCCAAACTGTTTGTAAATCCGTCAAGAATTCAATGAGATAAGAGTATTTGTGTTCGTGCTGATAACTCACCTTACATTAGCAGACCTCTTAACTTTTATCAAAAGTTAAGAGTGAGATTATGCTAATTTGGGGGCGGGGCTTGTTTGGGGCGTGGCTAACCAGACCCTGGAAGAGCCGATGGAGTCATCTCCATCTCATTTTTATCCCACCAGACAATGAAGTAGACATGTATTACTTTTGTTAAAAAGAGAAAGAGACTTTATTGTTCAGTTAATGGATTAAGACATAAAAAATACACAATTGTTCAAATAATACTGAATAAAATTAAGTAGTTTTAAGTTATTGACCGAATTATTACACTGTTACACATTCATCTATGGGTTGTTTATCATTGTAGATCTATAACCTGATTGGTGAATCAGGCTGAGTTTCATCAAGTCTTTATGGTCAACAATTTCCCCTCAGCAGCAACACTGAAGCACACAGAGGTTCCCGCTGCGTCTTTACGCACGGTCCTCCTGCTGATGTCTCCTTCCTTTCAGCTCAATGCACTTCTAGACTGTTACAGTTTATAAGATTCTCATCACCTTTCACAGCGACAGGTTTCTCAGTCAGTCGCCGCGCTGATCAGACGAATCTCTATTGCTCTCGTCAGTGCGCTCTAGGCGGTGAGGTGGGCGGATTTTACCCCCGTGCGCTGCGTGCGACGGATAAAGAATGGGGAAAATGCATAATTACTGTAAAGGGCTCCTATAAAGGGAACAGGGGTACTGACAAGTCTAAGATGAAGCCCCTGATGTTACAAGTTCTTTAAAATGACCCTTAAAAGTGCGCACCTGAATTAAAGCGCGAGGCAGCAGCCCACCGAAGCGCCACTGATTCTATGTTGTTAAAAATAAAATAGCATGAAATACAGCTACTAACTCTCCTATTGACTTTAACTGGCACACGTTGCTACCGATGTGAGGACATTAAACGTAGTGATTCACGTTTTGAATGGTGAACGGTGATAAAAGCACCTGCTCCGAGGGAAAGGGGGGGGGGGGGGGGAGGAGCAAGCGCGGAGGCACAGAAATATGGTGCATGTAGTTAAAAAATGCAGAATTAATAAAAACGAAACGTATAAACAGACCAAGTGGCGTTTTAAACTGTATCTGGTTAGCAGAACTGTTTTATGATCAGCGTGCAGCCATGACTGGTTCTGAATGAACCGGTCATCTGGCAGCAGCTCTCCCTCCGCCCCCTCCCCTCCTGCGTACGCGGTACAGGACCTTACCGGCTCACTTTCACCACTGTTAAGACTAAAATTATTCATAACTCTGATCACTCTTCCTGCTGCTCTATTAACATGAACTGCAGCAGGAATTACTGATGGCCACAAGCTGTGAAAGAAGCCGAAACAGCTCAGCAGAAGGCGGAGTTTTGTCGTCCGCTGCCCAGTCGGGCTTTGTGATTTTTATGCGTGAGAAATTCCATGTTTGCGTGTGAAATGTCATGTGTTGCGTGTGAGCGTGTGAAGTCAGTGAAATGCGTGTGTCACACGGTCAATGCGTGAGAGTTGAGAGCTATGCATTAGGTACCACAGAGCACGCCAGAAAGCTTGCCTGAGGCAAGATGGCCGCCGGTGATGACGTTTGAGACTCCGCCGTAAGACATCTAGCCTTTATTATGGATATCTATGCCTCGAAGCCTCGGCACATAACGTAACATCACTAGCGGGTTCATCCCCTTCCTCATTCATTACACAATCTGTATAATATGATTGATTTTGACTTTGTAAAGTGCCTCGAGATGACATGTTTCATGAATTGGCGCTATATAAATAAAATTTAATTGAATTGAATTGAAAACATGTGCTGCCAGCTGTCTGCATTATATGCAAAAAAAAGTTTGAGATTCTCAGGAATGCTTGCCATGGGGTGAAACTTGTCAAGGCAGAGACTGTTGATTTTTCAATTTCCCCTGATAAACGTTAGGGTTCAGACAGTCGTATACTGAATCGATTAACCTGTTGTTGTTAAATAAGTCTAAAAGAATAAATAGAAAAACGGTTAAAAAAATGTATTGGTATTAAACACTGATTTATTGCAAATGAAAGTGAATATGAGATTCTTACCCTAATCCGATTGTGTTAAAATGATATTTTTAAGCTCCACACCCATGGGGTCTAAGAAATAATTAACATTTATTGTAATAATGCAGACAGAATGAGGGTATTCCCCCCGTGACTACAGAAGGTGAGCGTCAGACTGGGAAATCCTTTTTGACGCTATCACGTGACCGATAGCATCAGACAGAAAAGTATGGAGCTGTTATTGTTGCTTTATCATTTGCAAATGTGTGTGGAGAGTTGTGTGTCTGTATCTCGATTTGTGTGTGCGCAGTGGGATTTGTAAATGTGTGAGAAGATTTGAGTGTCTGTACAACAATCTGCAAATGTGTAAAACTACTTGTGTGTAATCCGTTTTGCAAATGTGTAAAAAATCCACAAATCTGTATTCAGATCTGCAAATGTGTAGATCAATCTGTAAGACCACACATAGACACTTGTGTCTGAAGTATTTTCGCTTCAAGACCCAGAAATACAGACAAATCATTGGTTACAAGTCAAGCGGTTTTTCGGTTGGCTCTCTTTACACACGTGATTTTTGCTACTCTTCTGCCGCGTGAGATGCACAAATGCGTAAAAAGGATTTATATGTGTAATTTCTTGATTTGCAGTCCTGAGCGCAGGCTCAGAGGCTCACAGGCTGCCTCTTCCGGCTGTGGGAGGTCACGTGACTTTCAAGGATTAAACCAAAGCGTTTTGCTTCCAGACGGCTGACAAGGCAACTTGTTATAACTAGATAACTTTCTCCTTTTAGCGGCAAAGGTTTCTCGTTTTAATGGGATACTTATTTTGCTAAAACAAAATAATTTTCTCCTCATAACAACGCAACATAACCCGGCATCAGCTCGCGGGATATTTGAGTGTCATGGAGAAGAGGAGAGACGGAGGGAGATTATTTCTTTTTAAGAAGTCATCATTTGTCGGATAAATGTATTTCTGCTCTGAGGAGTGACATGGAAAGTCATGCATATACAGCAAGTCTTCTACTTGAAATTTGATCAATTCGGCAGTTATTATTTATAGTTAACAACTACGCTCTGGATACACCTGCAGCACTGTAGTATCGTCTCTGGCTCCGTTTACACGGTGAAAACAGGTTTGCGTTGCGTTTGTACTCTCCATTTACACACTACAAGGTTTAACTGTTACTTAGGGGGACTTTCAAATATAGTAGTCAGCCAGCTCACTTCACTACCCTATTTGTCTGCCTGTCACTCCCCTGTCACCTGTCAACCAACCAGTTCGTTCCTCCTCTAGCCACCACCCTTCGTCTGATCATTCTCACCTGCCTCATGTAATTAGCCTTTACTCTGGTTCACCGGTTCACCTCCCTATTTATACCTACTTCTGTTACCTGCTCATTGCCAGATCATTTTTATGAGCCTGATGACTTTTGTCCAACGTTCTCTTTCTGATAGACCTGTCAATATTACCCGATTGCCTTCAGGTTCGGAGCCAGCCTGACCCTTGTTACCTGATTTTCCTGCCTGTTTTGGTCTGCTTACTTGTGTGCCTGACAAAGTCTGTCCCTGGACTATCTGAGCTTACCTGATCCCTGAATCTGTCTTTCCTGCCTGCTTGTGTACCGAACTTGTATCTGTATCCCGACTCTGCTCTTTTTTGATTACCCGGTTTTTGACTCAGACTAGCTCTGTCTTACCCTGTTAATATCACTGCCACTGTCATCCCGGTTCCAACACCTACAACCTGTTCTTTAATATAACTTCTTAATTATACTCCTTGCTTGTCTGGCTGAATATTGGGTCCTTCTATTCTGTTCATGACAAAATATTGCTCCAGGTGAAGATGGGTCTCAGGTGTGTGCAGCCAGTTCCTCCCCAAGCAACACAACACAGTACCCCCCATCTAAACGACCCTTCCAGGCGTCTTTCCAGGTTTGTCAGGAAACTCACGGTAGAAGTCATCCAATAACTGTGGATTTAGAATGAGATGATGACAAATCCAGGATCGCTCCTCTGTTCCATACCCTGCCCAGTCCACGAGATAAGGAAAACCATGTCCCCACCGCCTCACATCCAGGATATTGTGCACAATGAAGGCAGGATGGCCATCAATGGTCAGGGCGGGAGGAGGGGGGCACAGGTTTTAGCAGAGACACATGGAAAGTTTGGTCAATGTGTAAGGAGTCTGGCAATTTCAGTGTCACAGCCAAAGAATTTATTACTTTCTCCACCTCAAATGGGCCAATATAACGAGGAGCGAGCTTCCGTGACTCCACTTGCAGGTGGAGAACCCGTGCGGATAATGTTAAAGATTTGGTATACCCGGCCTGCTCCTACTTATCTATTGAAGGCCCATCTTACCCCGGTTCCGGATTTGGCAGTGAATGAGGAAAACATTAATCAAGAGGTAAAACATTGCTATATGCATATTTAATTTATTAGAAAATTAAATATGGAGACAGAGTATTACATTACCGTTATAAGATGATTTCACAGCGCGATGTAGAAGTCTGTCTAAAGTAAGTTTTGGAAAAACATTCTTTTCATCAACTTAGAGCTCCTCCTGCTTTGCTCAGGGGGAGGGTGATTTAGCCCCTCTGTTGGAACAAAGAAACTCCTGTCCTTCTGACAACCTCCCTCAGGGGCAATAAAACACCATGTTATGTTTAACTTACCCTGGAGAGACAGACACCACTCTGCTTTCCTCAGTAACCCCAACTAAGATATATATTTTTTATTCTCAACAATAACCACACCTTTTGACCCAGTTGGTACAGTGAGACAGGAGAACCATGTTTATCTGCCAGTATCTGGTTGTGGAGAACAGAAGGCGTGAGCACTGCCTGGGTGTCTTTCCACACTTCTTGAACTCGACGAAGATGAGCTCAGACAGAAGGCACTGTGATGTAACGCTCCTGGGTTGAGAACAGAGGAGGCTGAAGGACATAAAATGCCTTGAATGGGGACATACCTGTGGCCGAACTGATAAGGGAGTTGTGGGCATATTCAATCTACGGCAACTGGAGGAGGGATAACTGACTGAGACAAACCAGAGAGCTGCCTCCAAAAACCACTCCTTGGATTGAGGATGGTATCCGGAGGTTAAAGTTGAGGTAGTACCAATAGCTCTGCAAAAGGCCCACCACACTTGGGATGTAAACTTGGGGCCTCGGTCTGAAACAATGTCCACTAGGATCCCATGAATCCTAAAAACATGTGATACTAGAAGGTCTGTTGTCTTGAGAGCAGGGGGTAACTTTGGAGAAGGACAAAATTAAAAGACTTTGAGAAACGGTCCACAATAGTTGGAATGACAGTGTTACCTTTGGATGGTGGAAGACTAGTGACATAGTCAACAGCTATGTGTGACCATGGGCGGCTGGGGACAGGCAGAGCGTGTAATAGGCCTGCTGGTGGACAATAAGAAGCCTTTCAACGGGCACATACAGAGCAGACTGCCACAAACTCCCTAATGTCATGTGTCATGCCTGGCCACCAGAAGCTCTTCTGGAGGAACTGAAGAGCACGCTGAAACCCAGGATGGCAGGTGAGTGTAGAGGCATGTCCCCACTGCAAACCTGGGAGGGAACAGTTTCACGGACAAACAGGCGATCAGCCGGGCCACCACCAGGGTCAGAGTGGGTCTTTAGAGCTGCTCGTACTACTGTACAGACTCAATTTGCCACTGTGCTGCTCCCACAAAACAAGAAGCAGGCAGGATGGACACTCACTCAGGTGAAGCCAAATCTGGAGAAAACTGGCAAGAGAGAGCATCTGCTTTGAGATCAAGAATACCTGCTTCTGTCCTGGGCTGCTCTCTGGACTTGGTGGAGGAAGTGGCTGAGAGGAGAGTGTTGTCCAAGCTCACATCCATCATGGACAACACCTTCCTGGGGCGGCTGTGGCTTGAGTAGTCGTCTAGGCAACCAAAAGGTTGTGGGTTCGATTCCAGCTTCCCCTTGCCACATGTCGATGTGCCCCTGGTCAAGGCACTTAACCCCAAGTTGCCTACCGAGCTGCGTCTCGTTGTATAAATGTGTGTGCGTTAGTGAGAGCGACTGGGTGAATGTGGCTATAATGTATAGCGCTTTGGGTGGTCAGCATGACTGGAAAAGCGCTATATAAGTTCAGTCAATTTACCATTTACCATTTTCACCCCCTGCACCAGACTGTAGAAGAGCTGAGCAGCTCCTTTAGTGCCAGACTTAGACATCCTGTCTGTAAAAAGGAGCGTTACCGCAGATCATTCATTCCTGCTGCTACCAGATTATACAATGCTGCACTATAACTGTAACTGTGACCATAACTGTAATAACTAATGTGCAATAATCTATTTAATACACTGTGCTATAACCCGTGCAATAATCCTGAAAGAAGTGACTTCTGTTATCACCAAGTGAATATATGTGAATACATATATATATACGTATATAACCGTGAATGTACATATGACATCATCTGCCTACTCCGATTTCTTTTGTATTTTAATTCTTATTTTTTCTCATTTTGTTTTTGTATATACTGTATATATGAAGATACACTGTATATAACTGATGCACCTTTTCCTACTTGTGGCACCTTCTTCTGACTATTGAGCCGATGTGATAAGTGAATTTCTCCAACGTGAGATCAATAAAGCCTATCTTATCTTATCTTACCTGGTTGGTATGAAAATGTAAAATTAAAGTGACTAAGGAATAGGGACCAGTGTGCTTGATGATAATTTAGCCGTTTAGCAGAATGATGGTAAGCCACATTTTTATGGTCTGTCCAGATGAGAAATGGGTGCTTGGATCTTTCCAGCCAGTGTCTTCACTCCTGCAATGCTAATACAATAGCCAACAGCTCCCGATTCCTAACACCATAGTTCTGCTCTGCTGCAGAGAGTCGCCTGGAGAAGAAAGCACAGGGGTGAAGCTTGTGAATCTCTGAATGACGCTAAGAGAAGTCGGGACCTACTCCTGACTCCGAAGAATCCACTTCCACCACAAACTGCCTGGAACAGTCAGGGTGGAGGAGCACTGGAGCACAGTAAATAGCCTCTTAAGTCTCCAAAAAGCTTGCACTCACCCGAGACCTTTTTAGAGGTTGACGCTGAGCTGGTTCAAGACCTTTGTCCCGACCTCTTCCATTATCTTTCCCCACCACAACTCTTCTGGGTCGGTTCATGTTGAAGTGAATGCCTCAGATTGCTGCAGCGTTGGGTCCTGTTCCTGTCGCTGAGGGTCCAACTGCTGCCTTGGGTCTCGCTCCAGAGTCCTGCAAGGAGGGGATCCAGGTGGATCCACCTCCAGTGGTGGAACAGTCCCTTTTACACTGGGGGTCACCTGTCAGAGATGCTGCCACGCCGAGGTCTGCCTCAGGGATGCCCGCCAGAAATGCTGCTACACCAGTGTCGCCCGCCAGAGATGCTTTTACCATGAGGTCTGTGTCGGGGACGCCCGCCAGAAATGCTGCTACACCAGTGTCGCCCTCCAATAAAGCTGCTACCATGAGGCTTGTATTGGGGACACCTGGCAGGGACGCTGGTACGCCAAGATCTGTCTCGGGGATGCCCGCCAGAGATGCTGCTACACCAGGGACGTTGCTATGCCGGTGTCGCCCGCCAAAGACATTGTTGCCTGCCAGAGACACTGCTACGCCGAGGTCTGTCTCTGGGATGCATATTAGAGATGCTGCTACGCCGATCTCGTCCACAAGGCAAGGAAAATTTATTTGTATAGCACATTTCAGTACAGAGACAATGCAAAGTGCTTTACATGATTAAAAAATATGAAAATAAAACAGAATAAAACCAGGTAGGAATAAAATGTAGAAACAAAAAAGAACATGAGAATATATAAACTAAAAGCAATCATTAAAAACATTTGGACTACAAAAGTTGATGTTTCGGTAAAACAGTTCAATTACAACAGTCAAAGGCAATCCTAAACAAATGTGTTTTTTATCTTAAAACAATTAAGATTAAAAAAATGTTAATCGTCTTTTAAAAACAGGAACTCAGGCTATCCGTACTTTTACAGTATTCTGGAAGTTTGTTCCAGATAAGTGGAGCATAGGAACTAAATGCTGCTTCTCCTTGTTTAGTTCTAGGTATTCAGAGAAGGCTGGAGCTATTAAAAAGTCTATTCTCTGAGATATAGGGAGCCAGTGGAAGGACTTCAGAACTGGGTCCATGTGCTCTACTTTCTTAGTCTTAGTGAGGACGCAGGCAGCAGCGTTCTGGATCAGCTGCAGCTGTCTGATCCACTTTTTAGGCAGACCTGTGAAAACACCGTTGCAGTAATCAGTTCTACTAAATATAAATGCATGGATTAGTTTTTCCAGATCCTGCTGAGACATTAGTCCTTTAATCCTGGAAATGATCTTCAGGTGAACATTGTAATTGTCTTTAGATGCTTTTGGAGGTTCAGGTCTGAGTCCATCAGTACTCCCAGATTTCTGGCCTGATCAGTGGTTTCTAGCCAGGGTCCGAAATTCACACTCGCCAGTCGCCAAATGCGAGTAAATTTCCCGTTTGGCGAGTGAATTTGAGAGGGCTAGCTGCCACATGGCGAGTAAATGTTTGTACCAAATAAATTAAAAATAACATAAAAATAACAAAACCCATCTGGGCTGCGGATGACCCGTTCACAGCTCTGTCCATCCAGAGCTCAGTCTAAACTCCTCCTTCTGTGGAGCAGGAGGCATGAGGGGAGAGCGGCTCCCAGATAACGTCTTCATTCAGAACCAGTCATGGCTGCACGCTGGATCAGAAAACAGTTCTGCTAACCAGATAGAGTCTAAAACGCCAATTAGTCTGTTTATAAGTTTCGTTCTTATTTATTCTGCATTTTTTTTAACTACGTGCACTGCGGTTCTGTGCTTCACCGCTTGGCCCTCTCGGAGCCAGGTGCTTTTATCAGCGGCAAGCCTTCAAACGTGAATCACTACGTTTAATGTCCTTCCACTCGTACCAAAATGTCCCAATTGAAATCAATAGGAGAGTCAGTAGCTATGTTTCATGCTCTTTTGTTTTTAACGACACAGAACCAGCGGCACTTCAGTGGGCGTGGTTCATTGCGCTTGAATTCAGGTGCCCAAAATTACGTTTCATGTAATGTAGGTGCGCACTTTTAAGGGTCATTTTAAGGAACTTGTAACATCAGGGGCTTTAGCTCAGACCCATTATTCCTTCTCTCCCCTCTAAAGGAGCCCTTTACAGTCTTTTATGCATTTCCCCACTGTTTATCCAGCAGCTGGATCAGCGTAAAGACGCAGCGCAAACCCCTGCGTGCTTTAAGTGTTGCAGCTGAGGGAAAAATGTTGGACCGTATAGGCTTGATAAAACTTTGCCTCGTTCACAAATGAGACCAACATGGTTAGAGTAATGATAATCTGTAGTGTTTTTTTATTGCCTGGATGTGAATCTGATAATTCATATTGTGCCTTTTATAATAAACTTAATATTTTACTATCAAAGGTAGGAAACAAAGATTTCTCTTCTAGGGTCAAGTCAGCCACGCCCCCAACCACGCCCCCCCCCCCCACCATATTAACATAATCTCACTCTTAATTTTTGGTAAAAATTGAGAGGTCTGGTGAGGATTAATATTTTGGCCGGTAAAAAATATGCCTGGCCGGTTGATCTTTACATCTACCGGAATCAGTATGTAAAATCAGAAAGTTCATTTCGGGCACTGTTTCGAGCTGAAGCAGCTGAAGCTGTGTGCTAACCTTTGATCTCTCCTCTATTGGTCCAAAAATTATTACTTCTGTTTTGTTTTTATTCAACTGAAGAAAATTTTGGCACATCCACGTATTGATTTCTTCTAGGCATTTACTCAGTGCCTGAACTGGTTCATAGTCACCTGGTGACATGGTGATGTAGAGCTGTGTGTCGTCTGCATAGTTATGGTAGCTGATGTTGTTGTTTTTATGATCTGAGCTAGAGGGAGCATGTAGATGTAGAATAGGAGGGGACCCAGGATGGACCCTTGGGGAACCCCACATGTGATTTTTGTCATCTCTGATGTAAAGTTACCTACTGATACAAAAAAGTCCCTGTCCTTTAAGTAGGATTTAAACCAGTGGAGAGCTGTACCAGAGAGGCCGACCCAGTTCTCCAGGCGTTCTAACAGAATGGATTGATCGATATGGAAGATTTTATCAATATGGAACTGAAGAGAACTTGATCTTTTATTATTGTCAAGGTTGAACCCTGTTTGTCTTAATAACTGAAATCACTGCCCAAAGAATGATTAGTTCTAGAATGTTTCACTGAATCACAACAAGGTAAAGTAAGGCCAAAGGAACTTTAGTTGAACTACTCTTGGCTCCTACTATCTTTTTCCAAAGATCTGTTTATAAGACTTCCTAGAAATGGAAGAGCACACGCACCATTTCACACACACACCCCTCCAACTAGTAAGGGAGAGCTTTTGGTCCGGAGCAGCGCCTGTGCACAGTAAGATATCATGTTCCCATTTACGTCATACTGTATCCCTATAAAGGCTGAAAGTTACCCCATATTGTTGGGACTGTTGGGACTGCTGTGAAATGAAGATGATTGTAAGTCCAGAATAAACAAATCCCCTTGCTGGTCACTGAAGAGAAGTTGTGGTGTCTGGTCTCGTCTGTCTGTTTTTTAAGGTTAATTCCTCTCCCACATCGACAGTATCGAATGCTGCACTGAGGTCCAATAGAACCAGCACGGTGGTTCTTCCACAGTCTGTATTTATATGGATGTCATTAAACACCTTGATAAGGGCGGTCTCTGTACTGTGGTGAGCACGGAAGCCAGACTGGAAAACGTCAAAGCAGCTGGTCGTTGTTAAGAAGGTGTTTAATTGTTGAAATACAGCTTTTTCAATAATCTTACTGATAAAGGGGAGGTTTGAGATGGGCCTGTAGTTCTGGAGTAGTAGCTTGTCTAAATTGTTCTTTTTCAGCAGTGGTTTGATAATTGCTGTTTTTAGGGACTGGGGGTCACACCTGACAGAAGGGACAAGTTTATTATCTGAGTCAACTCAGACGCTATGACAGGGAAAACTTTCTTAAAGAAAACTGTGGGTAGAACTAGAGGTGGGCGGATCGATCAAAGTAGATATTATCTATCATATGTTACTGGAGCCCACACAGAAAATGTAATTAAGACCTTGAAAGAACCCAGTACATATATCCTATTAAAAAGTGTTATTTAATATAACATTAGCTAATCCTTTATTTATCCCACGACGGGGAAATTTATAGGATTAAAGCAACAGGCAGGTGCACACAACACAGACAAAATTACATAAGGATTGAAAGATATAAGAGGTGGATTAGGAAAAAAACACTATGAACATAACATTATTATTATTATTATTAATTGTAATAATAAAATAAAAATCACAAAAAACCGAAAGGTCAACAGTTTCATGATACATCAAGCCTAAATGTCAAAAGTATCGTATCAATATCGCCGATACTCACCCTGTATTTACTTGGTATCGGATCGATTAAAAATTCCCGGTATCGCCCACCTCTAGGTAGAACATCAAGGCAGCAGGAGGAGGAACTTAGCTGCTGAATGATTTCCTCTGAGCTTTTGTAGTTTATTCGTCTGAATTGGGACATTTGGTCAAGATAAGTTCCAGTTGGATACAGCTTTGGTTCTGGGGTTGATATGGATGTACAAACTGATCCTCTAATTTTTAGGATTTTCTCAGTGAAGAAGTTAGCAAATTCATTGCAGGCCCTGGTGGAGTGGAGTTCTGAAGTCACGGACACAGGAGGATTTGTTAACCTGTCGACTGTGGCAAATAATGCACAAGCATTATTAATGTTTTTGTTAACGATCTCAGAGAAGATAGATTCTCTTGCATTTTTCAGTTGTAAGTTATATATGAAAAGTCTTTCTTTATAGATATCCTAGTGAACCTGAAGTCTGTTCTTTCTCCACCTGCGTTCAGCTTTTCGACACTCCCTTTTTTCACTTCTAACTGCTGGAGCATTTCTCCAAGGAGATTTTTTCTTCCCGGAAAGAACTTTCACTCTAACTGGAGCAATGCAGTCAATGATGTCTGAGACTTTAGACTGAAAGTTATCTACTAGTTCATCAGCTGAGTTGCAGCCCAAGGTGGAAGTATCAGAGTAAGCTTGAATAAAAGTTTCCCGTGGCATTGTCCTTAAAGGTGCGTTTTCTTACGATGTCCCTTTGGTTAAATGAGTCACTGGAAATTATGCTTTCAAAGGTAACAGAAAAGTGATCAGATAGGGCAACTTCAGTTACATTGACTTTAGAAATCTTTAGACCAGGGGTGTCAAGCTCCAGTCCTCGAGGGCCGGTGTCCTGCAACTTTTAGAGGTTTCCCTGGTCTCACATGCCTGAATCAAATGACACAATTAGCTCCTCAGTATGCAGTCAGGTTCTTCAGAGTCCTGCTAATTACCTGATTATTTCACTCAGGCGTGTCAGACCAGGGACACATCTAAAAGTTGCAGGACACCGGCCCTTGAGGACTGGACTTTGACACCTGTGCTTTAGACCTTTAGTGATGATCAAGTCTAAAATATGTCTCTGTTTGTGTGTTGGCTGTTTAACATGTTGAGTTAAACCAAAGTTTCTAAGTGTGTCATACAGTTATTTTGTACTTCTGTCTTCAGGGTTTCTACGCCAGGGTTGCATGCCAGAGACGCTGTCTTCCTCAGGGTCTTCCTTGGGGACACCTGCCATAGATACTGCCATACCGAGGTCTGCATTGGGCACCCGCCATAGACTCTGCCACACCAAGGTCTGCCTTGGTGACGCCCACCAGAGACACTGCTACGGCGGTGTCTCCTGCCTGAGACACTGTCTTTGTTGCATTCTTCCAAGGGGACACCTGCCAGAGAAGTTGATATGCTGGTGTCGCTCGCCGGTGTCACCGGCCAGAGACACTGCTACGCCGGCATGGCCCACCAGAGACGCTGCTACGCCAGGGTCGCATGCCAGAGACACTGTCTTCCTCGGGGTCTTGGTCTTCCTTGGGGATACCTGCCAGAGATGCTCCCACACCGAGGTCTGCATTGGGGATGCCCACCATAGACGCTGCTACGCCGGTGTCACCCACCTGAGACACTGTCTTCCTTGCGTTCTTCCTCTGGGACACCTGCCAGAGATGCTGTCACACCGAGGTCTGCCTAGGGGAGGCCCGCCAGAGATGCTGCTAAGCCGGGGTGGTCTGCCAGAAATGCTACTTTGCTGAGGTGGCCCTCCAGAGTTTTCTGCCTGGGACGCCCACCAGAGACGCCTGCCAGAGATGCCTCCCAGAGACGGTGCTATGCCTAGGTCTGCCTTGAGGACGGACACCCGAAAGAGATGCTGCCACTCCAAGGTCTGCCTCAAGGACGTCCGCCAGAGACGTTGCCACATCTCGGTCTCTCGCCAGAGACACTGCTCTGCTGCCAGGTTGAGGTCTTCCTCGTGGAGGCCTGCCAGATTCCTTAGTTCATCTTTTTTTGGGTTGTTTTTTGTTTGGACTGTTTAGACTCTAACCCTCCATCCTAGACCTCCCTCGCCCGCCCTGTTTGGGTTGTTTTTGTTTTGATCTTTGGACTTTTCAGAGACTTTTTTTAAGGGCGTCTAGTATCCGCCCATGAGGGCACTGGTTCTCTTGTAGTTTGTGACCTTCCTATGAACATATAGAACCACAACGATGGTTCTTGTCACCTGTGTAGCTGTGAGCTAGCAGGCTTCTATCAATGAGATCAGCTGTCAATGCAGATCTTTTACTGTGGAAAATCCACCAACCAGAAACCTAGACATGTTTAAATATTTGTTTAAACATGTGAAAAGGGTGCACAGGTACTTTGGTGGTTCTGTTTCTAGGTCTGATTTAATATTGTAGCTTTAGACAGAGAAAACAATCATGTGTATGTTAGAAAGAAGGAGGAACCAACCACAGGTTGATGTTTCCAGGAAGAAGGCGGTCTTTATTGTGAGTCCCCAACAGAAAACCAACAGAGGTCAGATCGTGAAGTGGCACCATGATGGAAACATCTCTACAATATCTGCTCTGTAAGTACAAAACCTGTTGTTGTTCAGGCAAAGTAAATTTACTGTCTGCTCTGTTCTAACCTGAGTCAAAGAGTTAGACCAAAACTTCAGACTGAATTCAGATTAAAGAGCTTCTACACATCAAGCAGGAAGAAAAGTGACTTTACTGCCTCTTTGTAGCTCTTAGTAACACAGCGCTGGCTTTCATGGACACACCTCAGATAAACTGAAGACACTGAACATGACTGTGATATGAAATTACAGGATAATGATGGAGAAGATGATGAAAAAGAGAATAAACTGTTTAAAATAACCTAGATGTAGATGCCCTGTCTGGATAAAGTCACTCTTTTATTTGAGGAAATAAATACAGATGTAATGAAGATCAGTGTGATGTAATAAATGTTTCTGTAGGATAAAATGTCTGGATTGTGAATTTCTAATGAATTTCTATATCAAAACAGTTCCTTGTTTGCTGTTTTGCTGCAAAACAAATGAAGGTTGGTTAATTTCTATCAACATATAACTTCAGTTAAATAATTGTCTTATTATTCAAATTAATATTAGGAAGTGTAAATGTAAGATGCAAGTAGAAGGATACAATTTTAAGATTACATTTTTAAATAATTTTTGAAAACAATGAAAATCAATGCCATTATCCATTTCAGTCCTCCCAGCTGCTCTGACTGTGAGTCTCAGCAGATCTCAGTTCTTTGAAGGAGACTCTGTGTCTCTGAGCTGTGAGGAGGACAACAGCTCTGCTGGATGGACTGTGAGGAGGAACACAACCAGAGAAACCAGGACTCAGTGTGGAGATGGATGGGGAGAAGCTTCTGGTTCTAACTGTAACATCAGCTACTTGTTCACATTGGACAGTGGAGTCTACTGGTGTGAGTCCAGAGAGGGAGCAGCCAGCAGCAGCATCCAGCTCACTGTCACTGGTAAGATCAGACTGTGGAGTTAGTGTTGATGAAGCTGTGTGGAAATGGATGAAATACTGTAGTTTGTCTCTGTGTTGAGGTGGATCAGTGATCCTGCAGAGTCCTATCCTCCCTGTGATGGAGGGAGATGACGTCACTCTGAGCTGTAAAAATAAGACCGGTCCCTCCAACCTCCCAGCTGCTTTCTATAAAGATGGCTCCCTCATCAGGACTGAGCCTGCAGGTCACATGACCCTCCACCATGTGAGCAGCTCTGATGAAGGCCTCTACAGGTGTAGCATCAGCGCTCATGGAGAGTCTCCATCCAGCAGCATCTCTGTCTCAGGTCAGGAAGTAAAAACAGAAGTCCTTCATCTCTAGAGTAAATATCTGAACTGTGGAGATAATTTAATAAACATCTTTATTTTAGTGAAACCATCAACCTCTGCCCCGACCACATTCCTTTTTCCTTCACCTTCTCCTCCCCCCACATCATCCTCCCCTCCATCTCCTCCCTACCTGCTCCTGTCTCTTCCATTCGTCATGGTTGTGGTTCTGCTGCTGGTTCTGGTTCTGATGGTGAGACGATGTGTTCAGAGAAAGTCTGAAGGTGAGACAGGCTTCTGGATCTAAATGCACAACTTGTTCTCTGCAACAATAGACCCCTTGCATCTGACGTCACAGTCACGTGATCGGGGGTGCGCGCCTCCATCTTGGTGGGCATGCTAGCCTGACAGCCCGTCTACTACATGACAAAACGGGTGATTTAGAGCGTACTTTTAGTTCGTTTATTTTTGGAATCTAAACAATGCCTACGACTTGTTGTGCTCCCGGTTGCACACAGAGGCATTCCAAATCGTTGGATGTACGTTTCTGTCGTTTACCGAAGGAGGAAGGACGAAGAAAGAAATGGATATTTTCAATGAAAAGAGCGCAGGCAGACACTCCCAATGGACTGGGGGAGCCATCATACTACGACAGAATTTGCAGTCTACATTTCATCTCCGGTAAATACAACTTAATTCTGCTCTAGTCATTGTTCTACTTTAATAGCGGCGGAGGGGAGGTGGCGATCGCTACACGCGGCGGCTGCTGTAGCGATCGCTACACGGGCCGGAGAAGCCGCTGTCTGGAGCAGCACCCGCCTCCTGCTGCTCCAGACAGCGGCGGCTCTCCGGCCCGTGTAGCGATCGCCACCTCCCCTCCGCCCGTTTACGGGCGCTAGTACTTCTGTGTTTACGCTGCAATGTCGCCGTCACCCCCACCCATTTTAACGAGACAAAAACACCTAAATAATCCGTAGTGAGTGATGTTTTTTTTAACCTACCGGGTGGGTCTTCCTCTCTGCTTTGTGCTGTTGCACAAACATGTCTGAACATCCATCCATCCATTTTCTGACCCGCTTAATCCCTCATGGCGTCGCGGGCGTTGCTGGAGCCTTTTTCCCCGATATAAAATAATTGTAGCCGTCCAGTGGTTTCAGGGGCTTTCGTGCTCTCTTGTCCGTACTGGCCTGCGCGTTTATAAAGCAGCTGTGTCGCGGTACGAAACCCTTGGCCAGCATTTCACAGACTCGCTCCGTCCCTTCAGGCTTTTGCTGTGTGGATCTGGCAATCTGATACCATCAACCATCAACTTACTCTTAAAACGATCTTGTGATACGTTATCTAAAGAAGAAAAATACCTGGAGAACTCGTCATTTCGTCAAATGGCGTGCCAACCAATATGGCCGCCACGCAAGGGGTTCTGGGTAACGGAGTCACGTGGTTGCAAGGGGTCTATTAATACATTTTAAACCCGTTCTGTTGGATTTTTACATGTTTTCCAGCCACAACCTGAAACTTTGTTCTAAAAACATTCTGACTCAGTAAATTTAGATTCAGTTAATTTCTCTTCAGGTGATCCAGAAGGAGGAGAGGACAACATTACTGACAGCGACGTCAACATTTCTCATCATCAATGGCAGAAAAACAAAGTTAACAAAGGTCAGATTGAGTTGATTTTCTTGTTTTGTAGCTTTTTGTGATGTTTTCGATTTTAATCAGTCAGTTGGTTTACAGTCTTTAGAAGCTGGTTCAGTTCTGAAGTTCTGTTGGGTCGGAGCTAAAATAGTAACATTTTACCTAATCTCTATCTGAACACATTTTGCAGGTTTCAGCTTTTTGAACAACCACACATCTCTACTTCATGGTTCATTTTAGTTTTTCTTTCAATAGAATTTTTATTTTCAAAATGAAATCAAATAATTGATCATTGAGACATTGTTGAGCTTTTCTCTAAACTATGTAGTATCTAATAGTGGCCATCAACATGGTTTTAAAACAAAACATGTATCTAAATGTCCACTTTTAGGTAAATGTATTCCTT
Organism: Fundulus heteroclitus; assembly: GCF_011125445.2. NCBI lineage: Eukaryota > Metazoa > Chordata > Actinopteri > Cyprinodontiformes > Fundulidae > Fundulus > Fundulus heteroclitus. The sequence continues at coordinate 523,171 of NW_023396499.1, forward strand.
ACGTGCCCTTCCATCAACTTTCTGTTTTTTTTTAGCTGATCACAGTTAAAGTTGCACCTTCAGTGCTGCAGTTTGTGGTTTAACTGACACTATAGACTGTGTCATTCAGCTTCCTGTATCTGTGTTTTCGGCAAAATGTGGACCTGCATTTTCAATTAAAGTCATTAACAAATCCAAAAAAAAATGTAAAAAAATTAACACAAAATCTTTTATAAAGATAAAAAAAAAAAGTTATCTTTTTGAAATCTTGTGAAATATCCATGAGAACTGGTAGGGCTCGCAAGCCCTTGGGCCTACAAACTTTTACCATTTTTACCCCACATTTTGTGAGGCATGGTTAAATAACTAAGTGGCAGAATGAATAAAGCAGGCATCGTCACCTTAAAGGGCCAGTCCCTTAGTTTCCCCTCAAACCTACTGACAAACTGTTCCTTTTGGCAGCATGAGACAGCAGGGAAATGAATGACCATCAAACCTACAGTAGGTGCACTATTTGGTGTCAATAGGTGCTTTTCCATTGCATGTAGAAATCCCCAGGCTTTTCCAAAAGCCTGGGGGCTTTCAAAAGCCTAGCAAGTGTTTCAATAAGGGTTGGGCATTACTAAAACAATTGACCATTCAGCTCAGTGCGACTCTATATCAGGCAATTGAGGGTGCATGGTAAATATGGAAAAACATCTCCGTATTCATGTCATACAAGAAACAGAGTGCAATGATTTCCAAGTGCTATGCAACAAGTGCTTAAAATAAATGCGGTGTACAGAGCCAAGGCTGGTTGTGTTGTGGCAGAAGAAATCAGTGATGTTCTCTCAGAATTTGGCATTCCAGACAAAATTGTAACAGTCACTGTAGATAATGCTGCCAAAATGGATATGGCTATCAAGCGGCTGCAATTCATGAAACTTTGCTGCTTTGCCCACATACTTGATTTAGCAGCACAAAGTCTGTACTTCCTAAATCCAGTGAGTCAGTTGGTGGCCAAGGTCCGAACCATTGCTGTGTGGATGAAGATGTGCTTGATGGCAAAGGTGCTCCTAAAGGAAAAGCAATAACTCCTACATTAGAAGCTCAAAGCTCACATTATTTAACCATATTTTTTAAATTGAAGGTTTTCCACACATCCACACTCTGTGTGTCTTTAGAAAAGAGCCCCACATGCAGACAGGTACTGCCCAATCTCCAGAGGCTTGAAGCACATCTAATTGTGAAAGAGGCAGACACACTGTTTGTATCCAACATTATAAACAGCTATGGTAAAACCCATCCAAGCACTAGAAACTAAGTGGTAGGTGACGTGAAAACCTTAAAAAAAACATATTTTGCTGGATGATGGAATCGATAATCAAAAGGAACCTTAATCAAAAAAAGTATTGCAATCGGAACCCGAATAGTTCAAATTCAAACAATGTCCAACCCTACATATAAATTTTCAATGTCGAATAGAGTGAATATGTACCTTTAATCAGTGTTGTATAGTAACAAAATAAAAATACTTCACTGCTGTACTTAAGTATATTTTGGAGTACTTTATACTTTGCGTGTTTTGCTTAGTGCTGTTTTGCTTTGTGTTGCTATAGTGTTTTGCTTTTAGACTGTGCTCACAGCTTATGAAATGATAACCTTTATATGTGGCCAGTTAAAACCCCTTTTGTACTGATGGGTGAGGTTTAGGGATCTCTCTAGTTTTCTGTCCTCAAATGGAATGGAGTTGAACTTCGACAAAAGCTACAAGAAATCAGCTGAATCTAATGTATGAGCTGAATTCAAATACAGAAGTTCGCCCCTGAAGCGCTTGGTCAGTGGAGCGGCAATCCTGAGACAGTCCAAGGTTACGCACAGGTTGACAGAGAAAGACAGAGGAAGCAGTGGAGCAATCCAACAGGCTGAGTCCAGAATCCAGTCCATGGTCAGTAATTCAAAACAATCCGATGGGCAGAAGTAAAGAAGGGCTTGACAGAGAGGCAGAGTCAGGCAACAGGCAACGGTCCTGTCCAGATACTGAGAACCAACTGGAGAGTTCAACAAGAGCGAGAGAAACAGGGTAACTCACAGGCAGGCTGTAGGCTAGGGATGCTGGATGGTCTATTCATACAAAGGTTTTTGAGAATCTGGCACTGTCATGATCAAAAACAGAGGACCCAGAATTCAGCCAGGCGTTATAGGGGACGTTTAAGAGAGTTTATTAAAAATACAGGAGAATGGGTAGGAACCGGAATGACAGGCAGACAGAATGATAAAAAACATAATCAGAGTCCGTAGTCCAGGAACAGTCCAGGGTCAAGCCAGTTAATCAATTGTCCGGAACAGAATCCGGGAGCAGGGTCAAGGGGTAGAGACAGGTCCGATAACCAGCAGGTGATCAAATCCGACATGGGCTAGGCATGACTAAGAAAGCAAGAAACAGTTACTGATTGAACACAGGCAGGCAGGCAGACAGAAGTACACTGGATATTGACTCAACGGAGGTTGGCAATGATCTGGCAGAGAAGAGTAGGCTGAGGCGGGTATAAATAAGGGGATGAACAGGTGGAGCTGATCTAGAGGAGGGTGGTGGCTGGAAGTGTTAATGGCTAATAGTTAATGGCTGGTGACAGAGAAGTGAAAGGCTGAATGAAGAAAAGTCCAAAACTAAAACAAAACAAAACCCAAACCATGACAGGCACAGGGGTTCAGGAGTAGGCAGGCTTAAATAACGCAACACACAGGTGAAAAAGAATCAGTAATCAGGCAGAAACAGGTGCAAGCAATCAGGGGAACTTGCTGGAACAAACCAGAATGCAGAGGGTGATGTCAGCAGCCAAAAGCAGGAACATATTTATAGAAATAGCTGTGAACATAACATTTGCTCAGTAAAATCTATATCTTTATGAACTTTGATTTTATTAATGTAATTAATTCATCAGGAAGGTTGGGGCGCTGTATCGATCAGTTGCTTGATGGCTTAATCTTAAAGTTATACAAAACACCATTAAATTCAACATTAATGTTCCATGTTAATACAGTAATAATGCTAATAGCATTATCAAAAGATGGCAGAGCTAAACGAAAAAAAAAAAAACATTACATTTAAAACAAACTGTAGTTTCGTTTACTTGGTGGTAGCACTAATGTTATCCAGGAAGCTATTAGTACTATACTAGCTGACATTTGTTCCAAAAAAAGTAAAGAACAAAACAACTGGACTTTTTTTTCCAAAGTTTGAAGACGTTTCGCTTCCTATCCCGGAAGCTTTCTCGATTCAAAAAGTCTGAAGTAATGTGGAGCATCAAGCCTTATACTACTGCTCAACAAAGGCCTTGTAATGGCTTAGATGACATGCAAATTAAACCAAAACTGGTCCACTACTCTGTAACGGGGAGTCATTAGGGTCGTTATTGGCCTGGTTTACAGAAACAATGTTTTGATCACTCGTATGAGGGTGAGAATTGAGGTGATGATGATTGGCCGTAATAAATCCTATAGCTGGATTATAAGTTTTTGAGAGTTGGAACCTAAGGCCTCCTCCTCTGTTTAATGTTGTTTTTTCTCTGTTAACATAGATGGCTTCCTTCACACCCCTTTCAAACCATCTGTCTTCTTTGTCCAAAATGTAAACATGTTGGTCCTCAAAAGAGTGTCCTTTGTCCTTTAGGTGTAGGTGGACAGCAGAGTCTTGTCCTGAGGAGGTAGCTCTCCTGTGTTGAGCCATGCGTTTGTGGAGAGGTTGTTTGGTTTCTCCAATATAAAGATCAGGACATTCCTCACTGCACTGAACTGCATACACCACTCCACTCATCTTAGGTTTGGGGGTTTTGTCCTTGGGATGCACCAGCCTCTGTCTGAGGGTCCTGTTTGGTTTGAAATGTACTGGGATTTTGTGTTTGGAGAAAATCCTCTTGAGATTTTCAGAGACTCCAGCAACATATGGGATGATGATGTTTTTTCATTTATTCTTCTCACCATTATGTTCTGCAGCGGGTCTTTTGAATTTTCTTGCTGATTTGACAAAATCCCAGTTAGGGTACCCACAGGTTTGGAGGGCATCTCTGATGTATTTCTGTTCCTTGTGCTTCCCTTCTGTTTTAGTCAGGACATGCTCGGTCTGGTGTTGTAAGGTTCTGATGACAGAAAGTTTGTGCTCCAGTGGGTGGTGTGAGTCAAAAAGAAGATATTGGTCTGTGTGAGTGGGTTTCCTATACACAATGTTGAGGTTTCCATCTCCTTCCATGTTCACCAAACAGTCGAGAAAAGGTAGCTTGTTGTCGTTGGCATCCTCTCTGGTAAACTTGATGTTGTTGTCCACCGAGTTGATGGGTCTTGTGAAAGCTTCCACCTCTTTTAACTGGATTTTGACAAAGGTGTCGTCCACATATCTAAACCAGTGGCTTGGTGGTGTTCCTCTGAAGGTTCCCAAAGCTCTCTTTTCCATCTCTTCCATGTAAAGATTGGAGATCCCATGGCACAACCATGCTTCTGTCTGTAAAAATGATCGCTGAACTTGAAATAAGTTGTAGAAAGACAAAGGTCCAGTAGGGTACAGATCTGGTCCGGAGTGAAATTAGTTCTGTTATGCAGATCACTGTCTTGTTGAAGACGTTTCCTGACTGTTTCTACTGTCTCTGATGTAGGTATGCAAGTGAAAAGTGAAGTGACATCGAAAGACACCAGAGTTTCTCCTGGCGCCATCTTTAAATCTTTGACTTTATTTGCAAAGTCTTTGGAGTTTTCTATGTGATGTGGTGTGTTCCCCACCAGGGGGGCTAAAATACTAGCAAGCTGTTTAGCAATGTTATATGTTACTGAATTAATGCTGCTGACAATGGGTCTGAGTGGTGTTCCTTCCTTGTGAATTTTTGGGAGTCCATATAAGCATGGAATGTCCTCCCCTGGATATAACCTATAATAAGATGAGCGGTTAATTACCTTGTCTTTTTCTAGTTGTTGGAGGTAGTCAGTGATTTTCTTTTTGTAGGAGTTGGTTGGATCTCTTTTCAAAGACTCAAATGTGGTGGTGTCACTCAGTAGAGTGAGAATTTTGTCCTGGTAAACTGAAGTGTTGAGGACCACGGTGCATCTTCCTTCGTCTGCTGGTAATATGGTGATGCTTTGGTCCTGGCTAAGCGATGTTATGGCTTTCCTTTCCTGTGGTGTGAAAGTAGAAGGAGGTCACACCACAGGAATCCCACACAGGAAAGGAAAGCCATAACATCGCTTAGCCAGGACCAAAGCATCACCATCCAGGAGAAACTCTGGTGGGGGACTGTGTTGGCCTAGTGGTTAGAGCAGCGCGCTTGCACTCAGAGAAGGATGCAAGTACCCGGTTCGATCCCCAGCGCCTGCACTCTGGGTCCCTGAGCAAGACCCTTAACCCCAGATTGCTCCCCGGGCACCGCACATGGCAGCCCAAGGGTGATGGGTTAAATGCAGAGAACAAATTTCGTTGTAATGTATGTTTCAATGATAATAAAAGATGATATTACTATGATATTACTATTACTATTCGATGTCACTTCCCTTTTAACTTGCATACCTACATGAGAGGCAGTAGAAACAGTCAGGAAACTCGAGTACGAATCACAAACTCGAGTCTCGAACTCTGTCATATACCCATAATCGGTTAACTATCAGTAAATCAGGCAATCACAAAAAAATCATGTCCCAACACTATGAACCCAGAAAACGCACAACTAAAAACATTCTACTACCAGCACAGGTTAAAAGTAAAGGTAAAGAAGAAAACCAAAAGAAATCATATTAACATCAGGATCTGTTCACCTAGCTGTATCTGGCCAGAGAATTTCATCAGACAATATCAAAGACAATATCCTCACTGGCAAGACAACATTAAAAGAACTGTCTTGAATGATGGATCCATCCTTGCACAGCTGACATTTGACAAATTTGTTCTTCTTCTTCTTCTTAGAGGATGTTCTCTTTCTGTTTCCGGTCTTTCTTGACGTCTACTTCTTGCTCGTCCTCCACAGTTTCCCTGTTCCGTTTAGGTTGAAAGCAGGTGAACTCATCTGCTGCATTGTTATAGTGCTCAAACCTAATTAGCGTGTCTTCAATAAAGGGATCAGCCCATGTCAAGGCTGCCTGAACAATGTGAGGGATGTGTCTGCTGCCAGCACTCAGACTGAAATGCTGTGTAAGCAGAACTGCAGGCCAGCTGCGATTTCAATCTGAAAAACTCACAGAGAAAGAAATGGCAATAAGAAGGATTTTATTGATACAATATTTTAAGTCTTTGGCGCTCAGACCTCGGCAGGAACATTAATGCTGAATTATACTTTAATATGCATAAGTAGATGTATGAGAACAGGGATGTTCCCCCCAAAAATGCCGAGGTCAGAGCGCCTGACTCATAAGGCAGTGTGACGGGATAGTGATTTGAATGGGAGATGATTAGGTGAAAGAAATGAAAGAAATGAACAAGGAGAAGTGAGCAGAGATGCTTTCATGCGGAAGATGTCTTGCGTATGCTTTCTTGCGGAAGATGTCTTGCGTATGCTTTCTTGCGGAAGATGTGAGCATAGATGCTTTTCTTGCGGAAGATGTCTTGCTTATGCTTTCTTGCGGAAAATCTCTTGCGTATGCTTTTTGCTGAAGATGTGAGCATAGATGCTTTTCTTGCGGAAGATGTCTTGCTTATGCTTTCTTGCGGAAGATGTGAGTGGAGATGCTTTCCTTGCGGAAGATGTCTTGCTTAAGTTTTCTTGCGGAAGATATGAGCATGGGTGCTTTTCTTGCGGAAGATGTCTTGCTTATGCTTTCTTGCGGAAGATGTGAGCATAGATGCTTTTCTTGCGGAAGATCTCTTGCGTATGCTTTTTGCGGAAGATCTCTTGCGTATGCTTTCTTGCGGAAGATGTGAGCATAGATGCTTTTCTTGCGGAAGATGTCTTGCGTAAGCTTCCTTGCGGAAGATGTGAGCATGGATGCTTTTCTTGCGGAAGATGTCTTGCTTATGCATAACAGAATGCTTGACGCATACATGAGAGAACACATTACAAGACGCAGGACCAGATGCGACAAGACGTACGAGAGAGTGCAACAGGATACATAACGAATGCATGACAGATGCATGAAAGGATACATAACAGAATGAGTGACAGGATAAACTGACAATATGAGTTACGATATGAACGTAAGTATACATGTGATGAATGATGATATGAAAGAAGCATAAAAGATCAACAATATGATAGGAGAGTTACGGACTGTGATGATTATGAATGATAAACTCAATTCGAAAGAGTGAAACATGAAGGGTCTGGCGAGACATGTGAAAAGTTCAATCCACCACCAGTATTTGCAGTTAGATTACCTTAGAGCCGAGAGGGCATTGAGCAGCTAAAATGAATGGATGCTCAGAACGATGTGTGAGGCATGATGATGATGACCAAGCCCATTGTTTGAGTGATCAGGAATCTGTGAAACAATTATAAAGAACCCCCCCAAAACCTACGGATGGCAGCATCCGTACATTTGTAAACACATCCACGACAGAAAGGCATTATAGAAATATATTTCGATCCAGGCGAGAAGCAGACCAGACGGTCAGAACGGCAGCTCTCAACCAGAGTATCCTGTTCAAGAAGGAAAGAACAAATTTAGCGAACTCTAGCTGCCTGGAAATAAAGCATGACTCTGGCAGTGATGCATTTGTGAGATTGAGGTGACCGAGCAAGGAGGGCAGCTGACGGTTGAAAATAACTGATATGGGATGAGACTGATATCTTGTGAATTCGAGAGCTGAACTGCAGGCAGAAACCATGCTGGAACCAAGTTGAGATCAATACCTAGAACTCGATTTGCAGGCCGACAGGTTTAATTTAAAAAGGACAAACTGAGAATAGTGAAAGGAAGATCTAGGAGAGGAAGTGACCACAAGATGAATGAATGAAGAGGATGAAGATGGTAACATGACTTAAGACATAATTTATAATAATGTTTGCTTAACTCATGAATGCATAAACTGCCGAGCGCATAATAAATGCTGTCATGAACGGATTAAGCTATTAAGCTCATTCCATGATGTTTGAAATGAAAATACTTTAGATTCTTACTACATTCTGATAAAACTGATGATCTTCATTACTTATTAGCTTAATTAGCCTCACCAGTCTGCAGACAGGATCCGTAATTTAAACTAATGTTATACAATAACGGCATGATAAATAATTGATCTCGGGTTGAATTCTGAACTGTGGTATGGGGAAGGTAACAGGAATTCTGTCCTGCTGCAACATGAGACCCTCAAGGCTTGGACGGCCTTTCTTCCCACCGGGGTCCTGCTGAAAACCCTCTTTACAAATAAAACCTTCCTCCCACAGACAAAGAGCTCTCTTTCTTCAGCTCACTCCTGCAGATTTCTTTAGCAGCTCTCACAGAGCAGACAAAGAAGGCCAACCATGAGGCCTGGTCGGCCCTGACCAACACACAAGCCAGCAGCTGGGAAAGGTGCCTGGCCAGCCACGCTTGATCCAAGGTCTGCTAGACTCGACTGCCTGCTTCAGCATCTGGAGAGGCTCTCAACGCCTGGGGAACATGTCCGAGCCATTATTTCAACAAACAATGTTCTGTTTAACTTGGGCCCCGCATAGTGAATAGATTGAAATACATGGCAAATGTCTCAACTCCATTCCATGTTCTTGGAATCAGACTCTCAGTGAACAAGGATTCACAGAGTTATCCTGATCAACCACCCTTGTTTGTCCTTTCTTTGTTTTGTTTGCAAATAGTTCCTCTTTCTATCTTCATTTTGCCCAGTAGCCCAATCAAGTCTCACCAACCTAGCAAAGAGGATTCACCAATTGAACATTGTGCTAATTCAGGCACCACAGAGAAAGCGTGCTCCAGACAGCAGAGAAGAATGAAAAGGAGAAGCAGCGTAGCTTAATGAGAGGGCCGTTGCCGCGAAGGCCTACCAAAACAGGGCCGTTGCCGCGAAGGCCTACCAAAACAGGGCCGTTTGCCGCGAAGGCCTACCAAAACAGGGCCGTTTGCCGCGAAGGCCTACCAAAACAGGGCCGTTTGCCGCGAAGGCCTACAAAACAGGGCCGTTTGCCGCGAAGGCCTACCAAAACAGGGCCGTTTGCCGCGAAGGCCTACCAAAACAGGGCCGTTTGCCGCGAAGGCCTACAAAACAGGGCCGTTTGCCGCGAAGGCCTACAAAACAGGGCCGTTTGCCGCGAAGGCCTACAAAACAGTGATGTGGAATGGGAGATGAAGGTGAGGTGAATGGTGAGGTGAGGTGAGGGGAACGGTGAGATGGATGGTGAGATGAGGTGAGATGAATGGTGAGGTGCTCGGCCGGTGCTCGGGGTTGCTGCATGGCTGATGCATGGGGCTGATGCATGGGGCTGATGCATGGGGCTGATGCATGGGGCTGATGCATGGGGCTGATGCATGGGGACATGAAAGAATGAATGCTCATGACATGAAGGACACGAAACAGGCACATACAGAGTACATGAGGAGTAGGAGACGGGCACATGGCAGGGCACATGGCGGGGGTATGAGACAGGTACGAGCGGGGTACGAGACAGGGCACGAGACAGGGCACACAACGTAGCACGTGGCAGTGCACGATGAAAGTAGGTGAAGAGAATTTGACAGAATACTTTATGAACGCCTGGCTAGAGCAGCAGAGCTCGTGAAGGGCACAACAATTGGTATAAATCGCTGGATTTAAAATGCACTTCTGAAATAAAATGGGTTAAGTAACAACTCAACCCTACTGTCCGGTTAAACTGAACGTGAATGACATTGAAGGTACTTAATGCGGAAGGATTGCCAATAGTAAGTCTTTGAATGACAAAATCAGAGATTTAAAATGCTGAGACATTTGCTAATACAGCCTGCAGGTTGATGATAAAGGGGAGACGAGAAGAATGTTGCCATATCAACAATAGTAAGAGAACACAGGAATGGGAAAAACCAAAGAGGAAAATGGTAAGGTTAACATTTCAACTTACAAACTTAATTAACACTTAAAATCAAGCTGTCATGGTTTAGGTCTTGTCTGGTTTCTTTTCTTGTCATTTTTGTGCAGTTCACTCGGCTCACCCTCCTGCAGCAATTAGTCACACCTTGTTTGGACACTAATTAGCCTTCATTCTCGTCACCTGTCAGACTCCCCTTATAAACTCACCTCGGTTGTTTCCTCGTCGCTGGCTCGTAGTGTTTGTTCCCGACCATCATGCCTGTCTGCTCCAGTTTCCCCGCCTTGGTTCCTGTCTCGTCAGGTTTTGGGTTTTTGTTTGGCTGCGCTGCTAACTTTTGATGTCTTCGTCCTGGTCTCGTTCCTTGTTCTGCAGCAGCCTAGCTCCGTTTTGCCTTGGATTTATGGCTCATGTTTTTGGACTCTGTACCTGCCAGCCAGCTCTTGCATCCTTCACCTCCGACTGGTAAACTCTGGTTTCTCATGTCACCACCATCTACCTGCAATAAACTGTCTTAACGAACTTCTCTGTGTGTGCGTGCTGTGTCCGAGTTCATCCACAACAAAATCATGACACAAGCATACTATGGACAAGAAATTACTGTAGAAAATATGAACAATGAGTTGAATTAGAATGACATAATTATGAAATAAGAGAAGATTAATGGAGTCCATCACGAACCATACTGCAACCAGTAGGTGGCAGTAATGCTACTACAAGCCTGTAGCCAACCGCCAAAACCAGAAGAAGAAGAAAACGAAAACAAACAGAATGGATGGGATACTTCTGCCTAACAGACGGACAGTTCAGGAGCATGATGAGCAAAATGCATGTAATAAGAATGAAAACATGAGTGGATACATGTTACCTTGAGAATGAGACGCCACGGCGGAAGAAGGCCAGCTAAGAGAGCGAATCCAGGTCAGTGCTGGTTAAGATATGCTGGAGCGAATACAGAGATTGCAGAGGATGGATGCGCGGCTAGATGGCGTTCCTATGAGCAGCAGGATTTGAGGATGAGTTGTTATCGTCTTGAATCGGACATCTGATTCGAAATCCAACATGCAATCCGTTTGCGCTTGCTGGTTAGCAGGCTGAGACGTGGATTTGAAGTTGCTTTTAAGATGAGCGCGGGATGCTGATTGGCTTCATGGAGGTGCGGTTCGTAGCTGATTGGCTCACATCAGAGGCGTATCGGACTCTGATTGAATGGAGGCAGGCGATGAGGTTCTTCGATTGCACTTGCGCCTTCAGCTTCATTTCTGAAATTGGTGGCAGAATGGAAACAATCTCAGAGAAAGTTGGAAGCTGGACCCTGCCAGAATGACCACAATTTTGGCTGTTTGAAATCACCATTGAGAAGAACCATTGAGACATTAAAGCGGACAGAAAAACAAGAGTCTGCCAGCCCAAAACAAATGCTGCTATCCAAACTGGCTCCCCTGCAATCATAATAACGTCGTATGTTATGCAAACAAGACGCTCTGTTACATCTGTGACCTTGAACAGAGCGCACTGGACTGCCTGATAAAAATAAATCAGTCTGATTATCAGAAATCAATTCATTAACTAACAAAGTCTTTGGAAGAGACCTTATATTTATTAAACCACATTTAATTGTTTAATTTTTAGCAAAATTAGCCGTATTGATTTTTATTAGATTTTTATGATTTGTTCCTTTTTGATCAGTTTTTGATCTGTTAAGTTTTGGCCGTGGGAAAGACACCGTCTCAATAGGATAATGGATGGGTAACAGTACAGAAGCTGCAGAGAGGTGTGTTAAACTACGGCTCTGCTTCCTGGTCTGGACCCTGGGTTGTCAGCATTTAGGAGAACTAATAAATCCGCCCAGATCCCTAGAAAGAAGAGCTGCACCATCCAAAGTGGGATGGATGCCGTCTATCCGGGTCAGATCAGGTTTTCCCCAGAAAGTTTGCCAGTTATCAATGTAGCCCACGTCGTTTTCAGGACACCACCTAGACAACCAGCGCTTGAATGACGACATGCGGCTAAACATGGCAGGAGACCAGAGAAAATTGCTTGCTTATGGGGATTCCTGCAACAAACATGTCTGAAACACATGGAAAACATCACTCCACTTTTCCATAAACTTCTCTTGCTCCCTTTACCTACATAATCCATGACAAAATTACTTTCATAACCATTCACAACATGACAACCATTTACATTCACTTAGTTACGGATATTGGGAACTACCAAGGGATCTGTAGTATAGTTGATAATCTACTGGGAGTCTATCCATTATGCAAGAATGAAGCTGGAGAACCAGACTCTGCAATTATAAGTCAGTGTTTTCTCTGTAGTAAAACAATTAATACTTTCTAAAATGGCCACTCATATTGTCCTGCATTTTAAGCTACTTATGATAAAAAGGCTAAGATCTTCACTTTTTAATCCTCTCTAAAGGGGACACATTCCAAAAAACACTGTTTTTACCTTTGAAGCAATTTATTTTGTACTAGAAGTACAGAAAAGCTGAATGTAGTTTCCCCAGCTGCTGCATAGATATTCTGTTTGGGTCATATGTTTCAAGTCGTTCAGTTTTCTCTGTTCTCTATAATTTTTTTTAACAATAATGACACTATCTCCTTCAGGGCCTAACAAGGTCATGGACCTCTGGCTAACCAATTTCACAAATTCTCAATTTTTTTTTTCTACGATTTTGTAGTCCAACTTGAAGATGCTGAAGCTACAAGCTGATAAATGAGAATGCTTTGTTGTGGTGTGTATCAACCCACACAATTAATAACAGCATCCCCGAGCATACTTCAAAAATGGCAGAACAGAGTGGAACGCTGTGTGCCGTAGAGGGGGACGAGGTGTGAAGTGCAAAACGAGTTGGTCTCAGACGAACCTGAATACAGGGGCAAAATACAGGCTTTGAGGCAACAGTAATGAGGTATTCAGATTAATTTATATAGACCATAATTAAATGATTTAAATGTGAAAAGGAAGCATTAAAAAGCATGATATGTCCCATATAAGTTGAGTTCAAGCTATGTGTTGTGCTACATGACAATGGTCAGTGCATGCATACCTGAGATGAACAGATATAAAAATGACTGCATCTAGATGATAACACCACAGTGCAACAGGGCAGAGCTCACACTGTGGTCTAGTCTTTGTGGCTGTTGATTCTATTCAAGTTTCGATAAGTTATTTAGTTATTTCTTTGTGGCGTGCCATCAGAAATAAAACAGAGTGAGGAAATTTGTGGTTGGAGTTTTTGGGTTTCAGATACACTTCCACTGCTTGTATGTAGTAAATGGCTACAAAGGTTGCACAGGAAAAAAACTGTCAAAAAAAATCTGTGAACCTTTGCCTGATTATCAAGTTGCCTTTATATTCTGTGTAGTTAAAATGCGAACAATGTTTTTCATTGTGCTAATGTAGAATGTTTTAATGTGTGCTAATTTATTTTATTTATTTATTATTCATTTATTTTGCAGGAAGGGATCCATCAGTGTACTCAGCTGTTAACACAAATGATGTTAATTATGGAGAAATATTCATCAGGAATAAAAGGAACAGAGGTAAAATTGCTATGATTTTATGACGCTTAAAAAATTCCTGCTACTGCTTTCAATGCTGACATAAAATAATTGTTGGTGACACCTGTAACGAGGTAATAAAACTATGTTGTCTAAAGAATTGTGCTCTGAAACCAAAAACATATCAGAAAGAATATTGTATCAAAACTAATTCAGGGAAGAATATGTGAGAACATCTCTGTCTCTCTGCCTTCCAACCTGTATAAATCTTTCTCTCTCTCCTCATTGTCTAAGATATCATGTAAGTCAATGTATGCTCTTTGTTTTGCCTTAGCTACCTCTACCTTCATTATTCGCTGTATGTCTCTGTGTTGATGGTGTTGTTTTAGTGACAGAAACAGACATGGACATCAGTCCAAAGAGTTCACATGTTCTTCCATGTATGAGTGGGTACCCTCCAGCTTCCTCCCAAACTCAAACTGGTGTCTCTGTTTTATGCTTTGTTGCCTGGGTTAGCGGCTGGAGGCTTAACCACACTTCATTACTCTAATCACAGGCTTGGTTTTCTTCCCCCTTTGCTGCCCCAGCATCATTCATAAACATTATTTATGATATCATTCTTCCATTTCTCCTTACACACACTAAGCCGATGCAAACTTTTGTTTATTTCACATAGATCGCTGCTGCTGACTGATGATTATTGCTACTAAACAGTGTGAATCATCTGTTTAATGGTGTAGAAAGTGCTGGTCCAACTTTATCATGTTTAATGGCTCACATATTAAATGTTAAAATGTTTTGCATTTCACCTATGATTATTAAATGTGTGTTTCTAGTTAGTTAAGCAGTTAATCAGTCAAATAGTTCTGATTCTTTCACAGCGATTTAAACCAAATGGCCGTAATATAAATATCAGGTAAAATGCCAGCATAGGCTCAGAAATGGGCACAGAGCTCAACTTCAAGTCAGATACTTGAAAGGTGGAGAGAGGTACTATAATGGGCTGCTATTATTAAAGATGAGAACAGATCTTAAATGAAACATACCAACAAAAGAAAGTTGCACCAAAGCTTGTATTAAAAAAACATGCTACTGTTTGTGTGTCTTTCATATTACTGAGAACAGACATCCACAACATGGTGAGAAAAGACATAAAATCATGTACAATAGGAGATAAAGAAAACAATAAGATAGTAGAGATTGGTTAAAAAAGAGTCATGTAATTAGAGAATACAATTTAAACAACAGGATTTTAAAATATTGCATGTGATTTAAAGAGTCAAAATAATGTCAAAATAATGGGATGGGTAGAGCTCCAGAGAAGGAAGTAGGCTGGTGAGGTGATAGGATGAGGAGGACGATGTGAAAACTTTGGTTTGAATACAAATCTGGATCAGCTCTCTAAAGGATGAAGGAGCAAGGTTCTTGGTGGCCACAATTGCTTCATGCATGCTCAGTATGAGGGATTGCTGCAAAGCCATCAACAATGCAGACGACTGTCCACTGTGGTTCTACGCTCTTTCAGGAGGAGTGAATGCTGCTTGGAGAGACTTGATGCAACCTGCTGGGTTTCCTTAGAGAGGAAACTTTCTGACCAACCTGGAGGATCTGATGGAGTCTGACTTTATAAAGAGCCTTGAGATGACGTGTTGTGAATTTGTGCTTGAAAAAATAAAACTGAAATGAATTGAAAGTTAGAAGGATTTTTAAAACTCATGATGTTTGAAGCAAGCTGCTGCAAACAGGAATGATTCTAGAGATGATAGTACAGAGTCTAAAGATATTTCATACAGCTTTGATGATGCAGAATAAACTGTTTTCTGTTGTTTGTTAATTTTCTTTAAATCTTTTATTTTTAGAAATCCTACCAGAATCAGAAGTTGTCTATTCTTCACTGAAGTAATCCAGTTGACATCCACCAGCCAGCTCTCAGCTCGTTCTCCCATATACAAACATCAGTTTACATCTAAAGGTTTTTATTTCGTACATCTTTGTGTAAGTCTCGTGAAAAGTTAAAATGTTACATGACTGTATTTTCATCGAACAAAGTAACTTAATATCTGTTGGTTAATTGGCCGAGTGGTTAGAGCAGCGCGCTTGCACTCAGAGAAGGATGCAAGTACCCGGTTCAATCCCCAGCGCCAGCACTCTGGGTCCCTGAGCAAGACCCTTAACCCCAGAACGCTTCTCCCCAAGGGTGATGGGTTAAAAAGCAGAGAACACATTTTGTTGCTTTGTACTTGTGACAGTGCAATGACAATAGAGTTGAATTCTATTCTATCTATTGTTTTAATTTTCTTAATGTTTCATACAGCAGCATATTAGTTTCTTAACAAGTTTGTTTCTTTTAAAACTTGGCTATGTGGGTTTGAATGTAGAGAAACAGAAAATGTGGCTTGTTCTGTTTCAAGTGAATCAATGAAAACATTTCAAGAAACTGTAGAATGAATTGTTAGAACAGAGTGAAGTTAAACCACAGCAGTTACCTTATTTATGGTTTCATTTCTGTTTTTATTATGCTTCCATTTGCTAAGAAATAGGGACCTATTCTGGCTAGATTATTGGACTTGTTTCTCAGTGTAATTGGAAATAAAACAAGTTAGACTGAAATAAAAGAACATCGAAAAGAATCTTTATTTCTTGTCCAAGTGAAGAGGTTTTTACACAAACGGTGTAAGGCACATGGAGATGTAGTTATTTAAATCACATTAGTGATTTCCTGTTTTTCTTGTTGCGCTGTAGACACAGAAAATGTAAGCTTCAGTTACAGAAAGCAGTTTGTTCTTGAAAATATACGGCATAAAAAGGTTCTAGTCTTAAATGTTAAACATACATTGTTACTTTCATTAATTTCTTTGAGGATTGCAGCTTTTATTTGTGTTTTTTTTTCAATTTAGGCTGCATTTTTTCAGTTATAGTAAAATTGAAAGTAGCCTTGATATAGTCCCTTTTTATAACCTGATGAAAGTTTTCTCTCTGCCTGGTGCAGCTGCTGGATTAGAACTATGTTTGAGCTCTTTATATTTAATTCGGCTGCAAACTGGAAATGCAAGGATGCACCAGAAACAGATAAATGATACAACTCCCTTGTCAACGTTTCCTGGAAGACATTACAATCAGACTCATCCCAACCAGGGGAAAGATTTCCAAGCCTCCATATGATAAACTGTGGTGTGACGCCTCTCACAGATAACACTGGTATAAAGCATTGACTCTGTGTCTAGTTAGAACAGATGCAGTGAAGTTTTAGGATGTATGTCTTGTTATGTAATGTGTTCTCAGTTCTAGCAGGAATTAAGATATTGATTGAAAGAAGACCAACTATTTCCTTATCGTTAAATAAAGGTACATTTTTTCCCATGAGAAGCACGTAATCTGTTTTTCTGTGCAGCATCCATAGAGACTGTATGGTGTCTCTCTTCTGTGATACAGAATTTTATACAGGGCTTTCCCGAATCCACTGGCCCTTTTCCCACTAGTACAATGTCAGTGCAGCTCGCCACATCTCTGTTTGGTTATTAAGTTTTTAAATTAGTGCTGGGTCCATAGTATGAGCCCCTATTTTTTAGTAGCTTCTAGGCTGGGGTTCATTGCAAACAGAGCTGAAAACATGATGTCAGAAGACTCTCGGTCACTGATTGGGTAGGAGGCGGTGTTTCTAGTTACATCACTGCAGCTAATCCCTTACAAATATCACAGGTGACCTATTTAAAAACACATCCATGACTGAGCGTATTCTATGCTTTAGTATTGTTCTTTTGTGCATGCAGGTTATTTTGGAGCTACAAATAGTTTACACTGAAGTCAGATATTGGCTGCAAGTAAAGGGAACAATCTCGCCAAAAGAAATCCTGATTTCAGAAAAATCAAAGACCTGCAGTAAAAATGTAGCTTTGTAGGAAAGATGAAACATTTCGACATGTAAGAACGTGACTCTCGCCAGATGGATTTCATTTTGCAGAGCTCTACACATCCATCAGGGATTACTCCATTGGAGATGTATTTCTGAAGGAGGGGCCTTATCAAACATCCTTGCATATGATTGGATAAACCTCTTGTCCGTCATCATTACTGACATGCTACTTCAACCACCCACATCAAAGCCAAAACCATCGTTTCCACTACCAAAATCATTCTGTAGATTGTACAACACTGATGAAATAGCAGCATCAATGTTAGCACTTGCTTCCTCACTGCAATCCGCCATTGTTGTCTGAATCCAGTGGCTTCTATGATACGTCACATCGTCCATTTTATGTGGTACTGAAATCCATTCCCATGGCAGAGATTCCAGATTGATTATGTGGAGCCGTGTGGAGCTCTGCAGAACCATATCCATTTGGCGAGAGTCAGATTACATGTCCAGAGGCCCTTTTATTTATTTTTTACTTGAATATTGAGATAACTTACTAACAGAGACTGACATTGTTTGGTATTCACTTGTAGCCTTGACCGGCCATCAGCTTGGGTACATCATTGAATGATTTTTTATTTAGTTTTGTTCAGTCCAGTTCCCTTTGTCTCTTCTCATCAACCACCCAAAGCAGAAATGTCTGGACCTCATTGTGGGATGTGGCGTCAATTTCTGTGCTTCCATTTTCTTTAATGACTTCATGCAGCCCATTTTGGCAGAAATAGGTTTTATGGATTCAAATGTCCAACAGAAGCCATTTGCTGTGTCAGCAGATGCTGAGGGGGAAATAAAAAGAAAGTGAAACTGGCATTTTACAAAGTTTTGATGAAATAGTTTCATCATTGCCCATCCAGCCTTCTGGATGGGCAATGACAGGAGGACTACAAGGATGGCTTTGGGTTTGTGTTGTTGAGAATAGTTCCTTCTTAGATCCCCTGTGGAGATGTTTCTGATACTTTACGTGAAACAGAACCGAGAACCAAGGCTGTATAATGGTGTAGGCTGGTGGGTAATTGCTGGATGGGCCTGATAGCTGAGCCTGAAATCTGGTCCTTTAGCCCGCTAGCTAGCCACTAATGCCTCGATCAGGAGGCTCCGAAACAACACTGCTCAGAGTGGTCCTTGAGTGGCGGACTGCTCAGTCACAGAGGCTCAGGCTAACCCTCTCCATCTGATCTACAACATTTTATTGTATGTACCTTGTATGAATAATGACAAATACAGTTCCTTATCCTTATGTTTAAGCTGCATTTACACCTCACATCTACTCTGAACACATTTCACCACTCATGTTGAAGGGTTTCTAGTTTATGACTGGATTTAGATTCTGTTTTTTTTTTTTTTTTTTTAAATTGTAATAACATAATTGATTATTGAGACGTTGGTTGTTTATGTTGCTGAGTTCATCTATGAGCTCTTCTCTGAGATATACAGTTATTTTATAGAGGTTATCCTGTTCAAAACCATGTTATCTCTAGATGTCCCTGTTTTCATTGATAATAAATGTATTCAATATATAACATCTGTCAGTTTGTTTTTGGTTGAGATTTCATGTTTTCACAGTTAACATGGACCTTCTGTGCTGCACGGTGAGCTGCAGTTTGTGGTTTTTCTTTTAACTGAGAATGCGGTCGTCTGGTTTCCTGTTTCTGTGTTCCAGCTAAACGTGAACAAACACATGAATAAATAAAAACAATAGGCTCTGATCCCTTGCTTTATAGTTCCATTAATCATATTTCTCAGTATCTAAAAGAGGAAAATATGCATGTGTTGTGTTATATCTTATAACAACCAATTCATGTCCATTTTTTATTATTTATTTAATTTTAAATTATTTTTTACGAATAGTTTGCTGCCCTATTTGCTTTATTTCTGCAGCATGAGGCAGGTTGCAACAAGTATGAGTGGCAGCAACACCTCTGTACCACCCAGCAGATCAGGGAACATCACACCTTTTTCAGGTTTGTGTTTTTTTTCTCACTTAAGCTACAAACACAGCAGTCGATGCTGCATAGTAGTCAAAGCAGAAAACTAAAGCTGTTCACCTTTAGATTTTAACTTACAGACAACTCTGCATTGTTACAACTCTACATAGTTCCTGAATATTGACTTCTTAAAAACAATTACTTGTGTTGTCTTATTGGAAGGTCTTTCCAAATCAAGGATTAAAAAGCTTTGGTTAGTTTAAATATGAATCAGATTGAAAAAAAAAATACCTGTAGTCCAGAAGGCTTGCTGTAAATGTTTAAAATTATATCAGAATAAAGTGGAAAAACACATGTTGGGTGTTATATCCTTTCAAGTTAGAATAATAAATAAACAAATTTTCTATTGTCCCATGTTCTATTTAGTTTCTTCATTTTATTCCTACTTGCTTTTTTCTGTTGTATATTCTTAAATTTTAATCATGTAAAGCACTTTGCATTGTCTCTGTACTGAAATGTGCTATACAAATAAATTTGCCTTGCCTTCTGCAGACTATGAGCTCAGTCACCACCTCACTCTCCACCGCCCCCTGCAGTCCCTCATCTCCCAGGGTACCAGCCAATCAGCACACAGACACTCAGTGTTTCACCTAAGCTGCTTAAAACAGTGGATTCTGTATTTTAATAAATTTTAGAATTTGTTTCAAAATAAATTTAATTAGAAATATTTCAGCCTCATAAAATTCGAAAACAACAAACATCTGCCCCGTTTACTGTAGTTCAGCCTCGTGGCCAGAGCCAGATCTAACCATTTAGGTCGGGGTCCCCAAACTTTTTCCTGTGAGGGCAACATAACTTTTCCCTTCTCTGATGGGAAAAGCAATTTCCCTCTGGGATTATTAAAGTATGTCTGATTCTGATTCTGATTCTGATGGGGGGCCGGGGTCAGTTTGTAACAGAAAAAGTGTGACGATAGCAAGAGTGCCTAAACTTAAAAATTTATTGTTTTTCAGAAAGCAGAATCAGAAAACCCTTTTCTGGATTCTTCACAGAACAAAAGTCAGGAAACAAATAAAAACACTATTTATGAAAAAAATAATAACCAAATAACAGTCTCTGAGTTCTTCACATAAAAAAGTCCATGGAACATAAAGTTTCTGTTGTGCCGTGGACAATATTAACAGGTCCAAGTTCAGCTTAGTTGTCAGAGCAGAATCTCTTACTTAAAACTCTCACAGTTCTTGAGTTCCTTCCTTATAATCTTTTTGTAGGTTCCAATAGCTTGTAGACATCGCTGTTTGCAGCTCTCTCTCTCATCAACTTCCCTGTGAAACCCACAAAGCAAGCAGGCTGAGAAACTGAACTAAGTGATACAGCACCTACGCAGCACAGACAGTACCACTACCAGTATGGTTGTGGAGATGGATTTTATCCCAGTAGATTTTATTATGATTATATTTTTATACTCAGAATGACTCATTCAAATCAGAAAATGGAGATTACCTTTGCGCGTTCATCAGTTTGAACTGTGCGCCTGCATCTGGCTGATTCTAGTCACTGCCAGTCTCAAACACTGGTGCAGATGTTCATCTGTTAATCTTAATCTCATTGAAGTTTTCAGCAGCTTCATCCGTGAAAAGGTTTGCTCGCAGACATACGTGCTGCCAAAAAGTGTGGAAATCTTCATTTCCTGTTTTCTGATGTTAGGGTACGTGTCGTTTGGGAGGGCGGCATAGAAGTCAATGAGACTGTTGGGCTTGAACGCGTCTTTCAGAACATCACGGTTCTGTAACTCGGCCAACTCAAACTGATAAGATAGCGGTGCTTCATCAATGTTGGCAACAAGGAGGTTCTGGAAAAGACGTATTTATTTTGCATACACATGTATTTCACGGAATCGCTCATTGAACTCCGCCATTTGGCAGGTTTAGTGCCTCCACACACTTTTCAGCTGGGAAAGGGACCGCTGGATTCTCTGCAGAGAGATTTTGTGTAGCAGGGAGATGGATAAAACTGTGCTTTTTCACTTCTTTCAGGATTATTGCACGGGTTATAGCACAGTGTATTAAATCGATTATTGCACATCAGTTATTGCACATTAGTTATTCCAGTTATGGTTACAGTTATGGTTACAGTTATAATGCAGCATTGTAAAATCTGCTAGCAGCAGGAATGAATGACCTGCGGTAGCGCTCCTTTTTACAGACAGGATGTCTAAGTCTGTCACTAAAGGAGCTGCTCAGCTCCTCTACAGTCTGGTGCAGGGGGTGGAAGGTGTTGTCCATGATGGATGTGAGCTTGGACAACACCCTCCTCTCAGGAGGGTGTTGGAGGGCGTTCACTGGGCGAGAGGAGGGTGAACCCGCCTCTCGCCCAGTGAACGCTGGAGATAGACACCTGCAACCCCCGTGACCCCATGAGGGACTAAGTGGGTTATAAAATGGATGGATTTAAACTTTGGTTAGTTTAAAAATGAATCAGATTGAAAAAAACACTTTTAATCCAGAAGGCATGCTGTAAATGTTTAAAATTATATCAGAATAAAGTACAAAAACACATGTGGGTGGTTATATTCTTTCAAGTTAGAATAATAAATAAACAAAATTTCTATTCCCCCATGTTCTATTTTGTTTCTTCATTTTATTCCTACTTGCTTTTTTCTGTTTTATTTTCTTATATTTTAATAATGTAAGGCACTTTGCATTAATAAATAACAAACAAGACAAATAAATTTGCCTTGCCCTGCCTTGCCTTCTGCTTTTTCACTTGTCCCAAAAGCAGCTCTAGTTTCACCTCAAATGCTTTGATGTGGTACATTACACAAATGAGTTTCCCCTGGCCTTGTAGCTGCAAGTTAAAGCTGTTCAGCATTTTTCTCATGTCTGTTAAAAATGCGAGGTGCCATTTCCATTCTGGGTCGATCAGCTCTGGCACCGTTTTGTTTTGTGAATGAAGAAATGTGTTAATTTCAGGTAGCAGCTCGTATAACGCCTCAAAACTCTGCCCCGGCTCAACCATCGGACCTCTGTGTAATACAGCACATGTCGGTGCGCAGATTCCAGTTCAGAGAGGAATTCTTGGAACTGCCTGTGTTTAAGTCCCTTTGCTCTGATGAAGTTTATGCATGATACCACAACGTTCATGACAGAAATCCACGTCAACACTTTGCAGCACAGTGCTTGCTGGTGAATTAGGCAGTGGACTTGTGGCGGGGCGGTGAGACCTCATTCTTCAATCTCCCGGTTCATGCGTCCTATTAGACCCAGAGACATGCCCACCATACTAGGAGCCCCGTCAGTTGTGATGCTGGCCAGCTTTGACCAGTCCAGGTCCAGCTCTTTCATGGTTTGGTATACTTTGCCTAAAATATCCTCCCCTGTCGTCCCTTTGAGACGTTGGAGGGCTGCCAGCTCCTCGCACATCTCACAGTTTGCAGTAACTCCACGTATAAAAATGAGCAGCTGCGCAGTGTCCTGCATGTCCGTGCTCTCATCCATTGCTAAAGAAAAAAATTCAAATTCTTTCGTGTTCTGCTGCAGCTTAGCATATACATTACCCCCAATTTCTTCAATGCATCTGGTGATTGTACTCGCTGATAGACTCACGGCATTAAAGACGTCTTTCTTCCCGCCACACACCTCTTCCGCGACAGCTTTCATGCATTTCTTGACAAACTCTGCATCAGTGAAAGGTTTACTGCTGCTTGCTATCAGTTGAACAACCCGAAAGCTGGCCCGAACAGATGACAGGTTCAGGTGAACTTGGCGTAAAAATATATTCTGCCGACCTAAAAGTCCACTTTTTAGCTTTGAGAGTTTGTCTGCTTGCATTTGGCCTTGCAAGCTACCATACGTGTCTTTATGACGGGATTCATAGTGTCTCCCCAGATTGTATTCTTTGAATGCCGCCACTGCCTCTTGATAGATGAGACAGACAGCCTTTTCTTTGCACTGAATAAAAAATAATTGTTTGTCCACTGCAGGTTAAATGCTCTGAATTCTGAATCAATTTTTCTCTTACCTAATCTTTTCGGCATTATTATTAATTATTATTATTATTATTATTATTATTATTATTATTATTATTATTATTATTATTATTAATCACTCTCTTTGAGAGCGGCGGGTTTAAGATTTTTTGCTGGGGGTTGCCAGATAGGGGCACAGACCCCAGAGGGGTGGAACAGAATGTCACGTTATATGCGTGTATAAGATAGTTCCGAACTAATAGTTAGTAATGAAAAAAGTTCAAAACTAACGAACATTTTATTGCAAAAGTCCAACTTTATTATCAAATACAAATACAAATATATGTAAATACTCTCTGGTATTGTTGAGGGGGCCGGACCAAATGTGGAGGTGGGCGGATAATATTCATACAAATTATATAACTTTAAGACCCTTGCTGTCATGCGCATAGTCAATAGTCAAACTAAATTAAATTAAAGCAAAGAAATATTTGAATAAGTGATTTCTATATAATTTAATTAAATCTTACTTTATAGCACTAGGAATAATAAAAGGCAAATTATTAATGGATTAAACTTGTGGCTATACATTACAATTTTTTGAAAAGGTATGAAATGTCAATACCTGCAACAGACTGGCGACCTGTCAAGGGTGTACCCCGCCCATTGAAATGCTGAAGATAGGCAACAGCACCTCTCGCGACTCCATGAGGGATAAAGTGAGTAAGCAAATGGATGGATGGATGGATGGATGTCAATTTCAATTTGTGTATGAGTGTTTTATGGGCATCAGTTTGTAGTTTAAGAATCATGTTTCATTTTGCAGAGATGCCTTGTAAGGAGAGGAGGTTAAAACAGAAACAAAAGGAGCTGTGTGACGCTACGAAAGGCAGAGTATCACACACCAGCTGGATGACAAAGAACACAAAAGGTAAGAGTAACACATGCACCTGTTATTTAAAGACAGTGAGAAGCGGCCGGGATGAGAATCAGTGCCTCCAAATCTGAGACCATGGTCTTGAACCGGAAAAGGGTAGAGTGCCTTCTCCGGGTTGGGGAGGATGTGCTGCCCCTAGTGGAGGAGTTCAAGTATCTTGGGGTCTTGTTCACGAATGAGGGGAATATGGAGTGGGAGATCGACAGGCGGATTGGTGCAGCGTCTGCTGTGAAGCGGGCGCTGTACCGATCCGTTGTGGTGAAGAGAGAGCTGAGCCAAAAGGCGAAGCTCTCGATTTACCGGTCGATCTACGTTCCTACCCTCATCTATGGCTACGAGCTTTGGGTCGTGACCGAAAGAACGAGATCCCGGATACAAGCAGCCGAAATGAGTTTTCTCCGTAGTGTGTCTGGGCTCTCCCTTAGAGATAGGGTGAGGAGCTCAGTCATCCGGGGAGGACTCAGAGTAGAGCCGCTGCTCCTCCACGTCGAGAGGAGCCAGTTGAGGTGGCTCGGGCATCTGGTCAGGATGCCTCCTGGACGCCTCCCTGGTGAGGTGTTCCGGGCACGTCCCACCGAGAGGAGGCCCAGGGGAAGACCCAGGACACGCTGGAGGGACTATGTCTCCCGGCTGGCCTGGGAACGCCTTGGGATTCCTCCTGAGGAGCTGGCCCAAGTGGCTGGGGAGAGGGACATCTGGGCCTCCCTACTGAAGCTGCTACCCCCACGACCCAACCCCGGATAAGAGGAAGATGATGGATGGATGGATGGATGGATGGATGGGCAAAGAAGATACTGTTAAAAATAGCTGCCCATACATTTCTACAAATTCAGTGGTCTTTCATCCTAATGGGGGAAACCCATTTCTGCAAGTGGCTCAGGAGAAATCAGAACTATAGAGGAGTTCATGACGTGAGAAGATGTTTTGTCATTATGCCTCTTTGGCTAACTGAGTCATTGGAAATTATACTTTAAAAGGTCACAAAAAAGTGATCAGACAGAGTTACATCAATTACACTGACCTTGAAAATGCTTATACCTTTAGTGATTATTAAGTCTAAAATATTTCCCAGTTTGTGTGTTGGCTGTTTAACATGTTCAGGTGGCGCTGGTGCATGGCAGCCTTGCCTCTGTCGGTCTGCCCCAGGGCAGCTGTGGCTACTAACATAGCTCACCACCGTCAGGGTGTGAATGAATAACTGTAGAGCGCTTTGGAGGTCGTCAAGAGAGGTCGTCAAGAAGTGCTATACAAGTACAAGTCATTTACCATTAAACCAAAATTTCTCTCACAATAATTAAACAGTCATAATCATCATCACATACAGGAAATCATTAAAATCATTTTAAAAAGTTTGATTTGGACTTAGGAGCCCCGTAAACATTCAAGAACATAGTTTGTACCAAGCTCTTTCCCTAGAGAGACAAATATTTAAAAGATTCAGTAACAGAGTCAAGGGAAAATCGTACGAAACGACGCCTTCGGCCGTACAGCCGCAATGATTTTGAATACCGTACGTACGGATTTACACATACAATCTGTATGTATGTGTTCGTTACGAGGTAGTGTACGTACGCGCGCAATAAAAGCTCCAGCATTTCGCCCGCTTGGTCCAAGTCGGCGTTTCGTACGGGCGTGCCGCCTTCCGTGCACCATGTGATGGCGCTCTCTTCTAGATTTAGCGTATCGGGGGGTGTCGGAGGGGGGGGCGCGTACGAAAGGAAGGATAGCTGTACGTTACAATGGATTAGACCGCCCAGGATAGCGCCACCAACGTGTCGGAAAGTGCACTGCACGAACACAACTACGGAGGGGTGGGGAAGCTTCTGCTATTGGCCGAGACCGTGGCTTATTTAATTAGGGGCGTTTTTTAGGGGCCAAGGTGTACATAAGGAGGGAGGCTGTACAGAACTATTTCCATTGCTTTACAATGGAAGGTGTACAGAAGGAGGGAGGCTGTCCGGAACTGGTCCCATTGCTTTACAATGGCTTATTAGCCCACCCAGCATAGC
This sequence comes from Fundulus heteroclitus, assembly GCF_011125445.2. Classification (NCBI taxonomy): domain Eukaryota; kingdom Metazoa; phylum Chordata; class Actinopteri; order Cyprinodontiformes; family Fundulidae; genus Fundulus; species Fundulus heteroclitus. Next base: position 549,360 of record NW_023396499.1, read on the forward strand.
GCCACCAACGTGTCGGAAAGAGCACTGCACCAACCAACTACGGGCGGGAAGGGAAAAGTGGGGAAGCTTCTGCTATTGGCCGAGACCGTGGCTTAATTAATTATGCGTGTTTTTTAGGGGCCAAGGCGTACATAAGGAGGGAGGCTGTACAGAACTGGTTCCATTGCTTTACAATGGAAGGTGTACAGAAGGAGGGAGGCTGTCCGGAACTGGTTCCATTGCTTTACAATGGCTTATTGGCCCACCCAGCATAGCGCCACCAACGTGTCGGAAAGAGCACTGCACGAACCAACTACGGGCGGGAAGGGAAAAGTGGGGAAGCTTCTGCTATTGGCCGAGACCGTGGCTTAATTAATTATGCGTGTTTTTTAGGGGCCAAGGCGTACATAAGGAGGGAGGCTGTACAGAACTGGTTCCATTGCTTTACAATGGAAGGTGTACAGAAGGAGGGAGGCTGTCCGGAACTGGTCCCATTGCTTTACAATGGCTTATTAGCCCACCCAGCATAGCGCCACCAACGTGTCGGAAAGAGCACTGCACCAACCAACTACGGGCGGGAAGGGAAAAATGGGGAAGCTTCTGCTATTGGCCGAGACCGTGGCTTAATTAATTATGCGTGTTTTTTAGGGGCCAAGGCGTACATAAGGAGGGAGGCTGTACAGAACTGGTTCCATTGCTTTACAATGGAAGGTGTACAGAAGGAGGGATGGTGTACAGGCCTGTCCAAATATCAATAGCACCAATGGTGGTGGGGAATGGTACTGCAGCATATGGCCAAGAGTGGAAATCTGGGCCCGTTTTGTTTCTGGAGCTATGCCACCAGCCAAGCAATATTTGATTTTTGATAATTGAGGCCTTTGCAGCTCATGGATTTGGACCAAACTTATAAATGCTCATTTCCTGGAAGTGCTCTACAACATGCCACTAACCACATCTTCTTATCTCATTGCTAAAAGGAAGTAGCTATAGGAAGGGGATACAGGTATGAGCTCTTACCCGTTGGTAGATGCCTCAAAGGGGCTCCTGTATGCCGAGTTTGAGCTGGAACAGACAAACCGTGTGTGAGCTGTGTGCCATCAAAGGTTGCAAATTTTCACCTTTTGACCCCCACTGTGTCCACGTGGAACCACCCAGGGAGTTCAAAATCACAGGTTCTGCTCCTCATAAGGTCACCTACAAAATATGTTAAAATCAGCCTCCTGTGAAAAAAACAACAAAAGCTGTTTGCCCCAAAAAATTCAGCCAACTTCCTAAGGGTTCAAGACAGTATTTGAGTCTCAAAAGCTGAGGAAGAAAGGTTTATTTATGCGCAGTGATACCAAACTTTAGATATGAGTTCTAGCTCACCCCTCAACCGCCGTCTGTGATTTTTGTGCCTCTGGGTGCTTGCGTCTAAGAATGGCAACCGTTTGAAGTATGAAAAAGAGATGCACAAAACACAGAGAAGCAGTGTGTTTTGTGCCACTGTTCAGCATAGGAGCATCGTAGCCTCACAAACTTGGTACCAAACGAAAGAGTACATAGAGACGATCGAAACAAGCCCACTTGAGCCCATGTAGCTTTTTCCTTTGTCTCCCAGCAGCTGGGTTTTTCACCTTGCTTAGGAGGCTCAATGGGGCCTCCTAGAAACCAGTGTTTTGTGCCACTGTTTAGCAAAGCAGCATCGTAGCCTCACAAATCTGGTACCAAACGAAAGAGTAAATAGAGACGATCGAAACAAGCCCACTTGAGCCCATGTAGCTTTTTCCTTTGTCTCCCAGCAGCTGGGTTTTTCACCTTAGTTAGGAGGCCTCAATAGGCCTCCTAGAAACCAGTGTTCTGGGCCACTGTTTAGCAAAGCAGCATCGTAGCCTCACAAACTTGGTACCAAACGAAAGAGTACATAGAGACGATCGAAACAAGCCCACTTGAGCCCATGTAGCATTTTCCTTTGTCTCCCAGCAGCTTGTTTTTTCACCTTGCTTAGGAGGCTCAATGGGGCCTCCTAGAAACCAGTGTTCTGGGCCACTGTTTAGCAAAGCAGCATCGTAGCCTCACAAACTTGGTACCAAACGAAAGAGTAAATAGAGACGATCGAAACAAGCCCACTTGAGCCCATGTAGCTTTTTCCTTTGTCTCCCAGCAGCTGGGTTTTTCACCTTAGTTAGGAGGCCTCAATAGGCCTCCTAGAAACCAGTGTTCTGGGCCACTGTTTAGCAAAGCAGCATTGTAGCCTCACAAACTTGGTACCAAACGAAACAGTACATAGAGACGATCGAAACAAGCCCACTTGAGGCCATGTAGCTTTTTCCTTTGTCTCCCAGCAGCTGGGTTTTTCACCTTGCTTAGGAGGCCTCAATGGGGCCTCCTAGAAAGCAGTGTTATGTGCCACTGTTTAGCAAAGGAGCATCGTAGCCTCACAAACTTGGTACCAAATGAAAGAGTCAATAGAGACGATCGAAACAAGCCCACTGGAGCCCATGTAGCTTTTTCCTTTGTCTCCCACCAGCTTGTTTTTTCACCTTGCTTAGGAGGCTCAATGGGGCCTCCTATAAACCAGTGTTCTGTGCCACTGTTTAGCAAAGCAGCATCGTAGCCTCACAAACTTGGTACCAAATGAAAGAGTAAATAGAGACGATCGAAACAAGCCCACTGGAGCCCATCTAGCTCTATATTTTGTCTTCCAGCAGCTGGTTTTTGACCTTAATGAGGCCTTAATCAGGGCCTCCTAAAAAGAAGTGTACCAAACTTGGTACTGTCATGGTTTTCAGATGACGAGCCCACATGCAGATACGATGGGGAAGCAAAGCACAGTTTTAAAATGTTTATTTAGGAAACAGGCAGATATAACGGACGGAACTATGGACAACTCGGCAGGGTCAGAACGTCACGGCTGGAGAGACTGCAAAGAGAAGAAGAGTAAGTGACTCTGAAAGGTGAACCAGGAGAACTACTAGAAGCTGCACTGCTTACCATAAAGCTGGGCAGAAGTGGGTGACAGATGGATTGACCAGAGTGAGGGAAGAACCAGCAGGATCCAGAAGCACCAAAAACTGTGACAAAAACAGGGAGATCCAAAATTAGTTCAAAGTTCAAAGATGAAAAAACTCACCAGCAGGTTTTCAGGAGTTGGGTCAGAGGCCACGTCGTACCACCACTGCTTAAGGCTCTGGCGTCTTCCATCTGTCAGCGCTCTGCTTAAGAAGCCAGAGGAAGCCGCCTGCAACGAGCTGCAGGTGTGGGCCACACCCCCTCAGCCAACTAGGCACACCTGAGGAGTAGAGTTAGAGCAGGACAACACAGAGGGCCAAGGTGTACAGAAGGAGGGAGGCTGTACAGGCAACATGGAAGTACAAAACGGTTCTCTGCCCCCTATATATAGGGGCTAAGGGGTGTAGCAGAGTGGATAACAACACTGCCTGCCACCCAGAGGAGCAGGGTTCGAATCCCACCTCAGCCATCATATTCTCATTTACAACATTAAAGTAAATAAACAACTTAGACTTGAAATATTTTTCTAATTTCTTAATAGGGCTCTGGAAGGGAAATTTGGAAACAGATTTAATAATAATTTGAACATTATCTTTTAAAAAGTGGCGTTTTTTTTTTCGATCCTAGATGTACATAACACGGTAGCAGACGTACATATAAATTGTACATAACACGGTAGGTTACGGGCTGAAGGTGGGACTCATTGGAAATCAAGCTCCACTGTTGTGTCTGAAACTGCACTACACGACCACAACTACCGGGGGAGGGGAACAGCTTTTGCTATTGGCTGAGAGCGTGGCCTATGTAATTATGTGGGTTAAGGAGGGGTCAAGGTGTACAGAAGGAGGGAGGCTGTACAGGCAACATGGAAGTACAAAACGGCTCTCTGCCCCCTATATATAGGGGCTAAGGGGTGTAGCAGAGTGGATAACAACATTGCCTTCCACCCAGAGGAGCAGGGTTCGAATCTCACCTCGGCCATCATATTTTCATTTACAAAATTAAAGCAAATAAACATCTTGTACTTTGAAATATTTTTCTAATTTCTTAATAGGACTCTGGAAGGGATATTTGGAAACAGATTTAATAATAATTTGAACATTATCTTTTAAAAAGTGGCGTTTTTTTTTTTCGGTTCTAGATGTACATAATGCAGTAGCTGACGTACATCTAAAGTGTACATAACGGCGTAGCTGCCGTACATATAAAGTGTACATATCGCAGTAGGTTATTTTTAATAAATATAAACTGTAACCTGCTCTACCAAACATTTAGAGATGTTGCCTGATGTATGTCAGAGCTCCAGCAGGGGGGGTCATCGTTCCAGCACTCTAGCCCAGCGAGAGGCACTCTTCCTGGGGAGAGGTCTGTGACTGAGACCCCCCAAGCCTGGAGGTGGAATTTTTAAATATGTGTCAAAATGTCTGTGAGTAGTGGTAAGAGCTTAACTTAGCTTATCACTCATTTATTTCCTACAGTTTTCTCAAAACAGCGCAGGTTTTGTGGATGAGATGCTGCCAAAACCTGTCCCCGGGGGAACGATCGGTCAGCATCTCACTGGAATGAGCTCCAGCAGGGGGGGTCATCGTTCCAGCACTCTAGCCCAGCGAGAGGCACTCTTCCTGGGAAGAGGTGTGTGACAGAGACCCCCCCAGCCTGGAAGTGGGAGATTCATTTTTTTTTTTTAAATTTCACATTAAGGGTCTGGAAGCTATATTTGCAAACGGGTTAAATAATAATTTTAACATTATATTAAAATAAGTGGCGTATTTTTTTTGAGTTCTGTCTCCAGCATGGCGTGGATACGAATTTAACAGGAGTAGCTCAAATTATGCCTATGGTAAGGCAGACTTCCAGAAGGGGGGGTCCAGTCAAGCACTCTAGCCCAGCGAGAGGCACTCTTCCTAGGGAGAGGTCTCTGACAGAGACCCCCCCAGCCTGGAGGTGGAATTTTTAAATGTGTCAAAATGTCTGTGAGTAGTGGTAAGAGCTTAACTTAGCTTATCACTCATTTATTTCCTACAGTTTTCTTAAAACAGCGCAGGTTTTGTGGATGAGATGCTGCCAAAACCTGTCCCCGGGGGAACGATCGGTCAGCATCTCACTGGAATGAGCTCCAGCAGGGGGGGTCATCGTTCCAGCACTCTAGCCCAGCGAGAGGCACTCTTCCTGGGAAGAGGTGTGTGACAGAGACCCCCCCAGCCTGGAAGTGGGAGATTCATTTTTTTTTTTTTAATTTCACATTAAGGGTCTGGAAGCTATATTTGCAAACGGGTTAAATAATAATTTTAACATTATATTAAAATAAGTGGCGTATTTTTTTTTGAGTTCTGTCTCCAGCATGGCGTGGATACGAATTTAACAGGAGTAGCTCAAATTATGCCTATGGTAAGGCAGACTTCCAGAAGGGGGGGTCCAGTCAAGCACTCTAGCCCAGCGAGAGGCACTTTTCCTGGGGAGAGGTCTCTGACTGAGACCCCCCCAGCCTGGAGGTGGAATTTTTAAATATGTGTCAAAATGTCTGTGAGTAGTGGTAAGAGCTTAACTTAGCTTATCACTCATTTATTTCCTACAGTTTTCTCAAAACAGCGCAGGTTTTGTGGATGAGATGCTGCCAAAACCTGTCCCCGGGGGAACGATCGGTCAGCATCTCACTGGAATGAGCTCCAGCAGGGGGGGTCATCGTTCCAGCACTCTAGCCCAGCGAGAGGCACTCTTCCTGGGAAGAGGTGTGTGACAGAGACCCCCCCAGCCTGGAAGTGGGAGATTAATTTTTTTTTTTTAAATTTCACATTAAGGGTCTGGAAGCTATATTTGCAAACGGGTTAAATAATAATTTTAACATTATATTAAAATAAGTGGCGTATTTTTTTTGAGTTCTGTCTCCAGCATGGCGTGGATACGAATTTAACAGGAGTAGCTCAAATTATGCCTATGGTAAGGCAGACTTCCAGAAGGGGGGGTCCAGTCAAGCACTCTAGCCCAGCGAGAGGCACTCTTCCTAGGGAGAGGTCTCTGACAGAGACCCCCCCAGCCTGGAGGTGGAATTTTTAAATGTGTCAAAATGTCTGTGAGTAGTGGTAAGAGCTTAACTTAGCTTATCACTCATTTATTTCCTACAGTTTTCTTAAAACAGCGCAGGTTTTGTGGATGAGATGCTGCCAAAACCTGTCCCCGGGGGAACGATCGGTCAGCATCTCACTGGAATGAGCTCCAGCAGGGGGGGTCATCGTTCCAGCACTCTAGCCCAGCGAGAGGCACTCTTCCTGGGAAGAGGTGTGTGACAGAGACCCCCCCCAGCCTGGAAGTGGGAGATTCATTTTTTTTTTTTTAAATTTCACATTAAGGGTCTGGAAGCTATATTTGCAAACGGGTTAAATAATAATTTTAACATTATATTAAAATAAGTGGCGTATTTTTTTTGAGTTCTGTCTCCAGCATGGCGTGGATACGAATTTAACAGGAGTAGCTCAAATTATGCCTATGGTAAGGCAGACTTCCAGAAGGGGGGTCCAGTCAAGCACTCTAGCCCAGCGAGAGGCACTTTTCCTGGGGAGAGGTCTCTGACTGAGACCCCCCCAGCCTGGAAGTGGGAGATTAAATTTTTTTTTTTTAAATTTCACATTAGGGGTCTGGAAGCTATATTTGCAAACAGATTTAATAATAATTTGAACATTATCTTTTAAAAAGTGGTGTTTTTTTTAGGTCCTAAATGTACATAACGCGGTAGCGTACGTACATATAAAGTGTACATAACGCGGTAGCGTACGTACATATAAAGTGTACATAACGCGGTAGCGTACGTACATATAAAGTGTACATAACGCGGTAGCGTACGTACATATAAATTGTACATAACGCGGTAGCGTACGTACATATAAAGTGTACATAACGCGGTAGCGTACGTACATATAAAGTGTACATAACGCGGTAGCGTACGTACATATAAAGTGTACATAACGCATTAGCGTACGTACATATAAAGTGTACATAACGCAGTAGCGTACGTACATATAAAGTGTACATAACGCGGTAGCGTACGTACATATAAAGTGTACATAACGCATTAGCGTACGTACATATAAAGTGTACATAACGCAGTAGCGTACGTACATATAAAGTGTACATAACGCGGTAGCGTACGTACATATAAAGTGTACAAAACGCATTAGCGTACGTACATATAAAGTGTACATAACGCGGTAGCGTACGTACATCTAAAGTGTACATATCGCGGTAGGTTATTTTTAATAAATATAACATTGTCTTATGAAGTTCAGCATGTGGCTACCACTGTTACAAACTGTAACCTGTCCTACCAAACATTTAGAGATGTTGCCTTATGCATGTCAGAGCTCCAGCAGGGGGGTCATCGTTCCAGCACTCTTACCCAGCAAGAGGCCCTCTTCCTGGGGAGAGGTCTGTGACCAAGACCCCCCCAGCCTGGAAGTGGGAGATTAATTTTTTATTTCACATTAGGGGTCTGGAATCTATATTTGCAAACGGGTTTAAATAATAATTTTAACATTATATTAAAATAAGTGGCGTATTTTTTTTTAGTTCTGGCCCGACGGCAGCGGCAAAGGGAAGTCTATGGGTCCTGTACGGCCGGTCCACGTTTCGGACGCTTGGCCCTCCCAAAAATGCGCCACTTTGACGGACGTGCGGGCTCGGCCAATGCGTGAACCTTTCCCGTTTTTCCCTTCCCGCCCCCTGCCACGCTGGCGCCATCCCCGCTCCGACAGGTTGGTGGCGCCGAAGGCCCGACGCCAGCAGCAAAGGGAATCTGTGGGTCCTGTACGGCCGGTCCACGTTTCGGCCCGCCTGGCCCCTCCCAAAATCGCGCCACTTCGACGGACGCGCGGGCTCGGCCAATGCGGGGCTGTACGGCCCCCCCCCCTCCGCCTGCGTACGGTTCGCGACCCTACCCCCGGGCGCCACACTGTGGATGGAGCCCGCGCTGCGAGCGGAGAAGGGCCTTCTTTGGGGGGCCGCCGCACGGCCGCCGTGCGCGGCGGCGGGACGGCGGCGGCGGCGTGGCGGGCGGGGATCCGCTCTGCACCTGCCCGGCCCGCCCGCCGATTTTTAAGGGGGCCGGCCCGGCCGCGGCGAGCTTCGGAACGCCGCCGCGCATACCTGGGCATTGGGGCTGTACGGGGCTGTACGGAAATGGAGGGTCTCGTTTCGCCCGCCCGCCCTGGAAATTTTGGTTTTGGCCCTAGGGGGGTTTAGTGAACTGAACCATTACACTGAGTAATGAGAAGTGAACATTAAAGCTCTGCTCTTTTCAGTTCTGGGTTTGATTGGCTTCAAACTTTTAGGATCTGCTGATGATTAGCATAATCTGAAGTCAAAGATTTATACTGAAGACTGCCTGACTGATCAACACTCATCTTTAATAAACTGCTGAAGACGAGACTGTTCTTGGGTGTAAAAACGAACTAAACTGAAATGTTGATTTCCTTCGTTGAGAACTGAACTTTTCAAAGTATAAATAAAACTAAATTTAAAATGAAACATTTAAAAGAAAAGCTTTACGGAGAATCTTAGCATATGTAATGTAGTCCACCTCTGGACAGGTTTGCACTACTAGACTAGATCCGAACAGAGCTCAGTTTACTCAAACAGCCAGAATGAAGTCACCAACACAAAAGAAACTTTGGCAAACTTGGCTTTAGTAGAAAAAGTTGCCACCATAGAATTGTGACAGTTTTTGGTATAAGAAAAATAAAATGTTGCATTTAAAACCTCAAAAACTTTTGTTTTGGACTAGTGCATCGTCCCCTTGTTCTTTATAATGTGTAACCAATGGAGTGCACACCCTAATTGTGTTGCCAAGTGCAACAGGTATGAATGCAGGTTAATTGATACAGTCGTACCACAGTCCATCTACTTTTGCTGAAAACATACATACATAGATCCTTTGCCCAATGGTCAAATGTGTTGGCTCGCCATCTACTGGATACAACTGAATCAACTTACAGTTCCAGATAAAACACATTTAGCACATTTGTAAAGCATCAGATCAGAAAATAAAACTGTGGGATTATTCAATCCCAACAGAACATTTTCTTTATATGTTTTTATCCTACAAAATGAAATAGTTCAACCTTTTAATCAGCATTTAAGCAAGATTTAATATATGTCAAATTATATGCACATTTGCATTTCTAACATAACGACTGTGTTGCTTCCTTTCAAATAAATGTAATATATAAATGTATCGGACTGTTAAGAGACAGGTTCTGTTATTTCATTTACTTCACGTTTTCCATTGTTTTAAAGCTGATTTTGGTTAGAATCAGGGAGGGGTCAGGTGTGGCTGCAGAGAACAAGTGAAAAGGGGACATGTGCGTCAGTGCAGGATGAAAGAGGAGAGAGGACGCATTAGAGCTGATCCGTGCAGCGGGAGGATTCCTTTAATGGAGAGTTAAAGAAACACAAGCCGAGACAAAAAAGGGACAACAAAGCCTGTTAAAATGTGCCCCAGCACCAGGGATTGTGAAGCAGAAACTGGTGGGAGTTGTGCGATCAGGTAGACAGTGGCCTGTGCGAGTGAACGCCACTGAGGAGCCAAACAAAGCTCTTTTGAGTTTAGAATTGTTTTTTTGCCTGTTTTTGCAGTACCACCATGATAATTTTTTTTCTTATTGATTTTTAATTTTGGATGGATTGGGTCATAACAACGGCTGCTGAGAATTATTTTCAATTTTTTTTTCTTTTTGGAGGATATGGGACTATTATGGACATTGACTTAGAAAAAATGAAACAGACTTTAGGACATCTCTGTGGACATAAACTGAGTTATTTAAGTACAATCTGCTATTTTGTGAGAAATGTATGCCAATTATCGTCCGTACAATAACGCGCAGTTCCAACCTGTATTTTACGCGAGTGATGTAAAAACCGCGTGCTCGCGTAAAATACGTGCGGTGGCGTTAATAACGTTTGGTGGCGTTTTTTGCATATTATATTATCAGGAGGTTGTCTTTTATGTGCTCAGCCACTAGATTTAAAGGTGTTTTACCCAATAAGAACACTGCAGCACCAGACACAACCAGGAGGTCCCTGATCGTTGGGGAAAGGCAGAAAGAAGATGCACCTTATTTTCTGATCCTGTCTAAATCCTGCTTAGTTCAATGATAAAGTCTGATATTACACAAAACTCACAAATACAAAGCATACAGAAAATGGCCTCAAGGAAGTGTTCAATAGGTGAGGAGCAGCAGAGCTGGGAGCTGGTTGGAGGAACACAGGAGGGAAGATCTTGATGACCTGGGGTGTGTGAAGGATTAGGGAACCAAATATTTATTTTGTCATTTTAAACATGAAACTACCAAAGCACAAGCCAAGTAGTAGAACTAAATGTTGAAAAGAAATTAAAAGCTAAATAACATGAACCAGGTCACTTAATAAAGCTACATTTTCTGTATGCTTTGTATTTATATTCACATGATAATATTTTCAGAATTAATAATAACATTTCTGTTAAAGATTTCATTTATCTTCTGCACCAAGGGCATAAGTAGGGAGAACAAGCAGAGTGAGTTTTGTGTAATATCAGACTTTATTATCAGACAATAATTGGCCTCATCGGCTTGCCATAGAAATGTGCTACTGCTCACCTGTTTATTGTGCAGCATTTTTATTTTAATCTTAGTATCTTTTTTATGAAACTGGATAAGTTTGTTGTAACAGTGACAATTGCTGTATAAAACATTTGAATCCGTATTTATTCAATAAATTAAGATAAATCATCAACCTCTGCCTAAACCTTTTATTAATGTTGTGAGTTCTGCTTTAAGTCAAGCTGAATATGATGCAGTTATACACATTTAGTAAATTAAAATAGATTAATCCACTCAGTGTAAAAGCACTTATCTTAGTTATATAAGTTACTTTCTTTACTGTTTAAGTTGACAATTCTGACAACATTAAAATATTTTTAATTTTATTCCTCATCTGCAATAAAATTTTGGTAAAAAATCTCTAAGAATTAATTTTAAGTTGCAAAAAAATCTCTCAATATATTTTTCACAATAAAGGACTTGAATAAAGAAACAGCCCAAAAATAATTCTAGGTTTATTTTTTTTATTTTAGGGAAAATAAACACTTAATAAGGTGTGCACAGTATGTTTAGAAAATAGTGTTATGCCAGAAAGCTGTTTGAATATGATTATTATTAATAATTATAATTTGGTATTATATTTTTAATAATAGGTCATTCAAACTCAAATGGTAGCGATAACAAAATATGGCTCAAATGGTGGTGATTCCAAGGCTATAAACTTGTAATGACTAAATACCACTAATGCATTTATTAATTAGCAATTATGAACTCATTTATCCCGTAACAGGAGATCTAGTCGGTTTCTGACCGATGAGATTTATCCAGCAAGCTATGAGAACCCCAATATAACTGCAATTAGAGTTTAAATCATTACTCCTTTTCACCAATCCAATGTAAATGTCTCTGTATTAATGTCAGATGTTAACTCGAAAAGAGTTAACTCTGTATTCTGAAAGACCATGCAACTCTGGATCGAAATAAACAAACCTTAATTATTCCACACGTCGTGTTTATTGAACCAAAAGCAATTTCCTGTTACAGTAATTGTTCTGATTCCACAACCTTGGAAGCTCTACTCACTACTAAACTAAACATGCAAAATATAAGTGAAAATAAAGGTCAAAATGGATTAAAACAAGAGGTAACAAATCTTAGTTCAACTCACAGTTGTTTAAACATCACATTCAAGATGTCGGCACTGACGCAGCCGCATTGAAAGACAAAACAGCGTTGAGAATCCAGATGGACGCGTCAATGTTTTCCACCAAGCTAGTGTGATTTATTTATTATTGGCCTAATCCTGCTTCGCTACTAAAGGCCCATTTTTACCCCGGTTTAAGATTTGACAATAAAATAAGGAATCATTGATCAGAGGTAGAACGGTTTAAATACATATTTAATTCATAGAAATTAAATATGGAGACAGAGTACATACCATTACAAGATGTTGTTCTCACCGGTGGATAAGTCTGTCTGTCTGAAGTAAGTTTTACCAAGACATTCCTTTTATCAACTTTAAACTCCTCCTGCATGGCTCAGAGGGAGGATGACTGATCTCCTCTCCTTCTGACCACCCCCCTCAGGACAATAAAACTCCATGTTTATCTTACGCTGGAGCAGGAAGGGTCAGGCCCCACTCTGCTTTACTCAGTAACCCCAACTAAGATATATTTTTAATTCTCAACAACCCCTCTGTTTTGATCTCTCATAGATCAAACCAATAACTAGGCTAAACTAAGTCTATGTCTTGAAACCCTTAAACAAAATGTAAATAGTAAGATGTAATATTGTAACCCTCTGTCCCCTCTGTTGGCGACTTATGAAATCAAATGAAGTTCAAATGTTCCCCTTAAATGTAAAATAACCCAAGTATAAGATAAAAAGCTACTAAACCTATCTGAATCTCTAACCTACTAGAATTAAGAAAAGTAAGCACCTTTATCCGAGAGGTGCAAGGCTAAGATAAATGTGCAACTACCAGAAACTATTATATGATCTAAATATGACTTTAAGAGTCCTAACCTAGATTAACAAAATGTCTTCTTAGAAATAAAGATAACCCATGAAAGCACTACACTCAGATCAAACCATAGAATAAAAAACACAAAAACAGATTTTCATGTAATGCAAAACCAAGATTCTAACGATACTAATATCGAACACCTTATGAATATGGAACTTATAAGACATAATGCAGTGATTACAAAAACTCTCATTTTCTTTTTTCTCTTTTACACAATGCATTCAATTGTTGTCATGATGTCTTGCATTTCGGAGATGTCGTCTTCTCGCCTTTAAAGAAGATGGTGTAAAGAGCCAGTGTTCCAACCGCGGTCTCCACAGAACTGTATGTTAATCTTTATTAAAAATAAAAAACGAAAACAAAATAAAATTCCAGCTGCCCCTCCGTGGGTGGCTATCGGCGCCTCGAGCTGCCCCGTTGCCGGATGGCACGGGTGGGTGGCAGTTGAAAACCCTTCCAGTCAGCCAGTCTGACCCGAAAGCTGGTCCGGTGTTGTTCCCCTTGGTTCCTCTATTTGGGTGGTACACATGGCTCTGGAATCAGATGGGCCCCTGACCTCTGGCCCACCACATCTGTCTGTGATGACCTCAGCGCGCAACCTTCGAGGTCGGAGGTCGGTGGACTCCCTTCACATTTCTCCTAATTTTATGTCTCCTGAAACTTACACGACAACCGTTTAGATATCAAATGTTGTGTGCTACCTGTAATTCCGGAGGTTGACTTCGGTCTCGAAAAGCTCCTTTCAGTCATATGGAAACATATCCTGTAATGAAATTAACTGAACACTCCCACAAGAAACACACTTCACATCTTCCATTGTTCCCTCTCCAGCCTATGAGAAACCTATTTTAGAAATGTAATAGTTAATGAGACATTTTATTGCAATTCCTCTTTCCTGACGCTGGGCCTCTGATTGTCCTGCAAAAGAATGCCTGCACAAAAACTTTATACCTCCGATGGGAATCGCCATGTCTGTGGAATCTAAAATTAGTTAATTTAGTTTGAAATCAAAGTACATTTTCCTGTAAGAATGTCAGAATGCTCTCTGGATTAAAGATTACCATTCATCACACCACTCCACACAAATACCTTTCAGCAGTCACCACACCTCACTTCTGTACCATTTCCTCCATACTCAGATGTGTATGCTGCGAAAAAGTTCCTATTTTTAATCTGAGAGGAAAAGCAAACCCTAATTTTGTTCACCTATCGTTTTATCCAGTTGTTACAAATCCTGATCCAGTTTACTGCAACAGATATACGTGGCTTTGAATCCTTAACTAACCTACCTGACACACCAATGATTTTAAACTAAACTAAATATGCATTAAGTTACCCTCTGTTTATCTCTGTTTTATCCAGTTTTTTGTAGTTTATGTAGTTTTTCTGTTTAATTTAACATTCACTTTATTGTCCTGCTTAAACTGTTCAAGCCTTTATCCAAGAACCCCCTCATATAATCTATCTGTAGCAGATACGTGGTGTCTGACACTCCGCCCATTAAATCTAATTTATAGTTCTGTTTTGGAAGTCACTTAACAAACCTTCCAGAGAGCCATGGGTAAGGTCTTTTGTGGGGGTTTGTTTTTGTTTAAACAACCGTTATCTGATTTACAATGCAGTTACATACCTCCGTGGTGTCCTGCACAAGAATCCTTCCTCCGAATTACTTGTGCCAAGGGTTGATATAAAGTTTAAGATCTATATAACTTTACGATACAGTGTTATCATATAAAATTTTATGTCATATCCCTCTGCTTGGAACAAAATTAATTTTGTTACAAAACATTAACAAAGAATTGGTTTTAGTCATCACAGGGAATCAATTAACTGCAAATAATTATCTGAATTGAAGTATGAAAAACACTGCCCTATATCCTGGATTCAGATCAAAACTTAATGCAATTTCATAATCCCACAGATCTACAAGAAGTCCTCCAAAGGCTGTGTAAGATCAGTGTACCCATTGAAATAATGATTATTCTAAACTAATGTGCTCACAGCAAGTTGATGGTATGAGAATGCTGAGTGTTCCAAGGTACTTACATACTGATAAAATATTGGGTTTTACCTGAATAAAACACCTGGTAACGGCAAAGTCTGGTGAAAATCTGATAAGTTTTAGCATGCCACAGTTATATTGTACAATAGAAAAATCTCAATACTTATGAGCTATCAAGAAATAGCCTAACAGATCCGTTTAACCTAAAACGTGTATCTCTGCAATGAATAGGAAACAAGACGTCTCACCCAGATCACCGCTGTGCCTGCTAGTGAGAGGCCCCCCGCGTCATAGAAGCTGATAAGAACTTCCAGTCTGTAAATTTATGGCATGCAGCTGTGAGCATGCAGCATCACAGAACCCTAAATGTGAAAAATATCCTCACCCCAGTGGATTTTCTGCTAATAGAAGATATGGTAACATACACCAGCTGCTGTTTGATGGTGATCTACACAGTTAAAACTCATGTTTAAAAGGACCATATCAGTTATATAGTAAAAAATTTAAGAGACAGTAGTAATTTTCAAAACCGCAAACCTGTACTGCTGGTATCTGCTCAATCGGCTGCCTTAAGAAGTTATTACCTGCACCAATCCATTTGCCTAGAAGCTCAAGAATTGGAGACACAGAAAAAAATATTAGAAATCACATCCCATTAAATTTGGTCAGAAGAATATTGGTAGAAATAACAGTCTGAATTACCTTAACAAAAAGTCTGTTATCAGTCTGTGGTCCTTGAGATGGACTGGACTGACATGTACAGCAGATCAGGCAGAAAAGAGATTGGAGTTTAGACGTCGCACTCACAGCTTCCATGTATGGAACTCCACATTTCGTCCCCCACGTGTTGCAGTGATTCGCTGTCGATGCACCTCAGTGACAAAGTTCTGGTCCACGACTCAGAAACTGGATGAGACATTCAACTCCAGTGTATGCAGACAGTCATTTTCCCTTGACAGCTTAGGATCTGTGCTGTTCATAGGCGTTGGCCATTGTTCCAGGGTGAGGAAACATTGTTCATGGGAGCGTTATCCCCTAGATGGGGCACTGACCTTCTTGAAGGTGAGGTGGTATTGGGACTTCTTGCCAGGATTTAGTGATGTGAAACAGTCCCTGGTCCAGTGTCCAGCGTAAGAAACTGTCCCAGATGTGATGGGTGCCCCACAACACACATATCGGCTGTAAATGCTCAGTTTCATTCTTCCAACCCCAAATCGGCACCGATCTGCATCTCATGTCATCCGTGTCCATACTCCAGAACGAACAGACCTGTAACAAAATTAAGATAGAAAAAGAAAAACAGGGGGGAACGGAACTCCCCCACCTTAAATTAAAATAGAGACAGTTCTCAATGGAATCAGCTGCTTACTCTCACTCCTTCCTATATTGTTTTCCAATAACTGTAATTTTACCAACCTTTAGTAATTATCAAACTCAAGCGTTGTGTATCACCCTTCCTTTGAGTCACAGGCAAATGGTGTATCAAATATTGTCTCAGCGAGCGTATCAAGATTTAAAATCATCAGCTGAGATATTGAAGAGGACAGGTTTTTTTTTTTTTTTTTTTTTTTTTTTTTAACACTATTACTCTAAATAATCCCCCTAAATTGGACTGATTTATTTAGGATCCACACCTGTGTGTTTGATCCATCCTACTGATTTTTTCAGAAGATATCGAGAGTCCCAGTCAAACTCAGGAACCTTCTGCTAAAGTGTATAAAGAAAATGCTGTATAACTACATCTATCAAGGAAGAAAATATAAAAACACCATAGGTACATTTTAAAACAGCTCTAAAATCAGTTATGTGCCTTTGTTTAGTAAATTTTTAAGTCAAATTCTGCCGGCCACGAACAATCACCAGCAACTGATGTTGAAAAGTTTATTCACCAGAATTTGCACATTACCAAATGAACAAAGAAAAAAGATTCCTCGGGCTCTAAATTACTGTGTAACAAGGGCTTCTGCATTTTGTGGGACCATGAAAATGTGATTACATATAATGAATAATTTGGGGACCGTCCTGTGATGATCCCGTAATATTTTCTATTTCTACTAGGTTTTGCCGCTCTGCAATATCAGTATCTATAATAAAATGATACACGCCATTAACATTTGTCACAGATTCCTCAATTTTAGCTGCTTCATTTGAGGATAACTTCAAAACTGACTCATGACTAAATGCAGTGTTAACAAAATCTGTCAAATTAACCGCAATATCCGTTTGCACACACTATTAAGGTACAGTTTAACCTTAACTTCTAACTATGTGTAGTTCTGCTTACTTGTGTTTTTTCCCAGGCCTGCAAGCGAGCAAAAGTTTATAGGGTGGCTATTTTCTGCTCCCTATTAATCAGCCAGATTTAAGTCTGATGAATTATATTTATTTATTTATCTATTATAACTAGGGCTATCAAACAATGAAAACCATTTAATCACTATTTAATCGCAAATTATATTTCATGTCTGAAAATATATACATTCATTAGGCATTTCAAAACGTTATTTTGCAATAGATAATGCTAGTTAAAATTACACTCTAACAGAAGGCATTTTCCCTTTTTTGTGTTTTCCCAATTTATAATGCCTCAAACAGATGTTCAATGTTCCGCCAAATTTTCAACAACTTTTCCAAACTTCTAAACACTTTCTTATGGAGGACCAAGTCTTCCATAATTAAAAATAAATACAGAAAAAAATAAATGCTCAATAAATAAATATGCATACAATTATGTGCCACCAAAAATATAATAAACAAATAAATGTAGGTAGAAAATAAATTATACAGTGTGACAAAATGTATCTATCTCCTTTAATTAGCCACTTTATTTATTAATTACTTATTTTTTAAGTATTTATTTGTAAAAAGGACAGACAGCAATGTAAAAAGGACAGACAGAAATGTAAAAACAACAAACAGAAATGTAAAAAGGACAGACAAAATGTAAAAAGGACAAACAGAAATGTAAAAAGGACAGACAGAAATGTAAAAAGGACAAACAGAAATGTAAAAAGGACAAACAGAAATGTAAAAAGGACAGGCAGAAATAAATAGCATCGGAGAAATAAATAGGGCAAAAAAATACAAAGAAAGAATAAAACAGACAAAAATATTATAACATGCACATAAATAAATACTTAAAAATAAGTAATTAATAAATAAAGTGGCTAATTAAAGGAGATATATAAATTTTGTCTCACTGTATAATTTATTTTCTACCTACATTTATTTGTTTATTATATTTTTGGTGGCACATAATTGTATGCATATTTATTTATTGAGCATTTATTTATTTCTGTATTTATTTTTAATTATGGAAGACTT
Source organism: Fundulus heteroclitus (assembly GCF_011125445.2). Classification (NCBI taxonomy): domain Eukaryota; kingdom Metazoa; phylum Chordata; class Actinopteri; order Cyprinodontiformes; family Fundulidae; genus Fundulus; species Fundulus heteroclitus. The sequence goes on from NW_023396499.1 coordinate 567,250, forward strand.
GGTCCTCCATACTTTCTAACTTTTAGGCTACAGTTCAAAATAAAAAGTTTTCTCCAAAACTCACCAAAATGCAGCTGTTCATGCTCTCCAATGCAACTCACCCATACAGCTTGCAGCCAATACCTCAAACGTTTCACTGCATTGAAATTCTCCTGCACTTCAACAAACATTAATGCATCGACCTTTTTTCTAATGATTTCCAAATTCTCCTTAGTTTTTCACCCATATTTTTACCCATCACTTTTTACTTAACAAAATTAAACTGCTCCCCAGTCACAGCTCTTATCTTTAGGCCCACGCACGTGGAGAAATTCACACCATCCTGAAGACACGCACACACCGCAGCAGAAATACACACACACAGACAGACTCACATCGGAGCCACGGACTCCGCTTTCAGTTTGCTCACACAATGGATCCAGTTTTCACCAAGACAAAACATTGGACAGGACGTAACAAAACAACATTTAAGACAGACAGCCTGGCGCATCACAGAGAGACCCTCGCCCCTTCCGTAGTCGACAAAACGTTTCCTTATTTTAAAATCTCCTCGTCTGATCGTCGTGCTCAGAACCCAGTTCTGTCGCTGGAGAACAATTTAAATGTACCCCTGGGGCCCCTTTTTTTAATCTCTTATCTTCTATAACAGCTCACTCTTAAGGTCTTGCTGCTCTTAGCCTCAACTTAAAGATGTTACGTATTCTCGGCCGTCCTATCCCCTGCTACTTTTTGAGTGTCCCTAATTCTCAAGAGGCAGCGCACACCTCAGCCCTGATATCACCAGTTTGTCAATCTGGTGCCCGTTTGGCCAATCCCCGGACATATTTTTTGTCTTTGCTTTTATATATATATTTTTTTTTTTATTACAGTCTCACCATCTAAGGATTCTTGACTGCCATTTCTATTTTCTTACAGTCTCACCATCTAAGGATTCTCGACTGTCATTTCTATTTTCCTACAGTCTCACCATCTAAGGATTCTCGACTGTCATTTCTATTTTCCTACAGTCTCACCATCTAAGGATTCTCGACTGTTATTTCTACACACAAAGTCCATTCATTCAGTTGCCCTGTTCAACCTCTGATATTTTGAGAAGAAAGCTTCTCATTTACAGCAACACTTGATTTAGCCTACATCTAATCTTTAGCCAATAGGAGAATCAAAATCTCCTTACTTTTTTTTCGGGTCGACCCTGTTTTGCTGTAAGTGATTACTTCTTCGTGCCCAAATTCAAAAGTTTCCTCCACTTTAATGTCAAATCCGGGTCACGGCACCAAATTGTGATTTATTTATTATTGGCCTAATCCTGCTTCGCTACTAAAGGCCCATTTTTACCCCGGTTTAAGATTTGACAATAAAATAAGGAATCATTGATCAGAGGTAGAACGGTTTAAATACATATTTAATTCATAGAAATTAAATATGGAGACAGAGTACATACCATTACTAGATGTTGTTCTCACCGGTGGATAAGTCTGTCTGTCTGAAGTAACTTTTACCAAGACATTCCTTTTATCAACTTTAAACTACTCCTGCATGGCTCAGAGGGAGGATGACCGATCTCCTCTCTTTCTGACCACCCCCCCTCAGGACAATAAAACTCCATGTTTATCTTACGCTGGAGCAGGAAGGGTCAAGCCCAACTTTGCTTTACTCAGTAACCCCAACTAAGATATATTTTTAATTCTCAACATTAGCTACAGCTTAGCTATGCTGCACCTTCCCAAGATGGCAACTATCGATGACGCATGACCTACAACCTTGCGTTATGCGTGAGGAGGAGGTCCTAACGATGTAACCAGTGCTTTCGCGAAATGTGGGGTGGTGCTTTGAGGAGGCAGGCGGCCTGAATGAGAAATTCAAGGGAGAGCGCAAACTAGAAGAAGGGTGCACAAAGAGATTGAACTGATAAGGAGAAAGTAAAGAGAGAGGGAAAAAGATGGAAAAGTCGGCTCTCGATGGAGCCACTTATAAGAACCACAAATCAACACAGCCACAATCACTTACAAAATGCATGCACATACATCAGAAAATATTCATCAGTTACAACAACTCTATCTTAAAGTAAACAAGCATTAAACTAAATCCTAACAGCTGCCCAGGCACAATTAAATCACATTATGGAAGAAAAGAGAAATAAAAAAAAAGAAATCTTTCTTTACTCTGACATTGCCTCAGCTGGTGTCCTGGAGCGCTTCGAGTTCGCGGATCTGGTTCAGCTCAGCGAGCCGGTGCGTCGGACAGCTGGGAACGGGAGGAGAAGTCCCTTCGTCTCTCTGTGCTTTTCAGACGCTTTGTCTGAAAAGCATAGAGAGAGTTTAACGTGGTCCCTTTACGATCACCGGGAGATAACCGCTCTCAGTCTTTTATTGAAGTGGGTTTGAAGGTACTTTTTAAAGTCAACCTCCTGCACTTTAAGCAGTGCAGGATGAAGTTGCTTCGACAATCTTCGGTCCAGCGAAAAAATCGAGCATGTGGAGAAAATCCCAACGGGATGAACAGCTGTGGTCTGGCATGGCGCCAAGTAAGAAGGCAGAATGCAGCATGCAGCTGGGTTTTTTACCTTTCCAAAGCAACATTATCTCGTCGCTTCGTCGTTAGGGTTGGCCGCCATTTTGGGCCGTGTTGCATGATGGGAGTTGGTGACCATTTTGACCACATTGCATCATGGGAAATGCAGTCTGTCACGTCCTGTAATGGCGTTACAAGAGCTAAATGAATAAAAAGACACAAAATAAACTTTAAATCCTTATAAAATATATTTATGAGCTTCATTCTTTGATTTGTAAAAAATCAACAGCGAAAAACATTAAATCTTACATTTTAATCCCACAGAGCCACAGGTTCAGTGATATTTAATATGTCTAAACTTTTTAAATGCTTTTTATTTGTGTCAATAGAGAGATCCTGTTTCTGTAGGATGAGTGAAAAAAGTGAATAAACTACACAAAAACTAAATAAATAAAATAAAAGAATAAACTGACAGACATGTTTTCCATTCCAACAAAACACTGTTATTTATCCACCAGTCAGCTTGTTGAAAGCATCTGAAAGGTTTTAAGGGATGATTAATGTTTAATAAATTAATAAATGTTTTTCACAGTACTGCTGTAATACTGCTGCTCGAGTTCTGCTTCTGGTGCTGGAGGTGGGTCAGGTCTGGGTGAAGAATATTTCTGCATCCTATGATGTACATACACAGAAACAAGAAGAACCACAACAAGAAAACTGTGTTATGCCATAATAACGGCATGATAAATAATTGATCTCAGACTGGATTCTGAACAGTGGAAGAGTTTAACAAAGGAATTCCACTCTGGCTGCAACATGAGACCCTCAAGGCTTGGACGGCCCTTCTTCTCACCAGGGGGTCCCCCTGCTTGCTATAAAACCTTTCTTCCACAGACACAGAGCCCTCTTCTGAAACCCGCTCTCCTCTCCAAGCTGCTCAGACCATGGGCCCTGCACGGGTCTGACCGACGCACATCCAGCATCTGGAGAGAGATTCTCATCGCCCGGAGAACATGTCCGGGCAGATCAGGTTAACTTTGCTGTCTTAACCCCAAAATCAGATGCAGGAAGAAGGATCCTGCATGCCGAAAACAGTTTTGTTGCATTTCTCCTCAGCACACAGGCCGAGGAGAAATGCAACAAATTTCCACCTGAAAAAACCTTCAGCTGAGGAGCTGAAGGTTTCTTCAGGTGGAAATTATACCTTGATGTTCACTCTTCAGCTGGAGGACGATTTTCAGGATTCATAGGAACATGTTCTACTGCTGCAGGAGACGAGTTCTGTTCCTGGCACGACATACATAGAGAAGAAAACCAACAAGTGAAACCAAAGCAAGGAGTCCAACTAGGATACCAACTATCAGTCCAGTCTTGTTTCCTCCATCCTCCTCGTTCCCTGCAGAAGAGAATCAGGAGTTAGTCTGATGTTTCAGCTAGGAGACGATAGAGAAGCTGCTGTCCCACATCATCTACTGATCTCTGATCTCAGAGCAGCTGCTTCCTCCAGAGTCTCATCAGCATCTCCAGCTCTGTTTCCTCCACCTTTCTATTACGCTCCCTCCTCTAAAGGTCCACTAGATTAAATGTTGTAGACAGCAGCAGACCATAGCAGCAGTTCTTGAAGGTGACCTTGTAGTGCAGCTCTGCAGCTTGTCATGTTGCTTAAAGTGACTAAACAGCTTGATGGTAGAAATCTTTCTCCACCTTTAACAGGATCCTGTGTCAGGATCTGGGTTTTTGTTTTGACTGTTTGCTTATTTTGATCTATTAGTTAAACTCTCCAGCTTTAAAGCTCAGTTTTGGTTTTGGGTTCTTTCTTGTTTTGTTTCTGTTATAGCTTGTGTTCTGTTTAGTGTTAGGTTTTGGTTCTGTTTTGGGTTATGGTCTAGTTTGGATTTTATTGTGGTTTGATTTTGTTTATTATCACTTCACTTGGCCTGCTCTGTTTACTTCTCTGTATCCAGCCTTTAATCAGTCACTCAGTTCACCTGCCAGCAATCTTCCAGTCACTTCCTTGTTCCTGATAAGCTCCACCCATGTCAGTAATTAGTCTTCACTCCTGTTCACCTGCTCACTCCCCTATATAGTCCTGTCACAAACCTCTGCAATCTGCCAGATCAATTCGAGCCACTTGGTGAGTCTTATCCAGCGTTGTATTTCTGATAGCCCTGTTTGATATCGACCCGATTGCCTTTTTGATTCTGAGCCAGCCTGATCCCTGAACCTGATTTTCTTGCCCGGTATGATTGCTTACCTGTTTTTCTGACCTGGACCTGCCTTGGGATTTTGAGTTTTGCCTTAGCCTTGTCTGTACTTCTGCCTTTTTGGATTGCCATTTTGTGTACCGGATTTTGGACTGCCTTTTGGACCACTGTGCATTGCCTGTCCCTGATTATTAATAAATCCTGTTCTTTTGCTTAAAACCTCTCTTGTCTGGCTGAATACTGGGTCCTCTGTCTCTGGTTCGTGACAGATTGATCTGGCCATAACCGGACCCATCGCCAGACAAGTACGTTGTTTTTTTTTGTTTTTTCTCCTCCTCTTTTTCTTTTTTTTCCACCATGACCCGACTACAGGAAGATCAGGCTATATGGGAGAGGATTTTTGCTCAGGTGGAAGTGCTTCAAAGGCTGAGCAGAAAGCCTGAGGGGTTGGACACGGAGACGATCCGGGCGGAGATCCCGTTCATCCTCCGTGAAGAACATCATCCTCTGCCTATTCCCCGCCTGGTTCCTGCCTCACAACTTGGCCTGACAGCGCCCAGCTGGGTTTCCCCTGTGCCACCCAGCAGTAGTCCGGCTGCTGCATCACACGCCACGGCCCCAGTCTGCGTGGGTGTGATGCACGCCGCGCCGCCGGGCACAGAGGTTCCTGCCGCGCACGCCACGGCCAAAGTCTGCGTGGGTGCGTGCACTGCTGCTGCCGGTGCGGAGATGGTGCATGTCGGAGCATCGGGCACAGAGGCTCCTGTTGCACACGCCACGGCCCGAGTCTGCGTGGGTGTGCATGTTTCAAGACCTCTGGCCTTTGCTGATGTTCTGCCGCCAGTCTGCGACGCTGCAACCCAGGAGGGTCCGCAGCCGGCCCAAGATGCTGCAACCCAGGAGGGTCCGCAGCCGGCCCAAGACGCTGCAACCCAGGAGGGTCCGCAGCCGGCCCAAGACGCTGCAACCCAGAAGGGTCTGCCGCCAGTCTGCGACGTGGGAACCCAGGAGGGTCTACCACTGGACCACGAGGAGGGGGTTCAGACGAGCCCTCTTCCAGGCCGCAACTCTGGGGCTCCTCGGGACACTAGGCGTCGTGGCCCCCGTCCAGACGACAAGCGTCGTCGTGGCCCCCGTCCAGACGACAAGCGGCGGGTTTCTCGGCGAGAAGACAAGCTCCCGGAGCTCCATGGAGACTTGGAGGTCCCTGGGCCTCTTCTAAAGCTCTTGCCCCCGCACCTTCGGCTAGACAGCCATTTTTCCAAGTGGCTGAACAGACTATCTTTGTCGGAGGTGTTGGAGGGGCTCCTGCTGAGGTTCCTGATTTCTAAGAGTCTGCCTAAACCTGAAGCCTGTAGCCCGGGGCCTCCTGAAGCTGAAGCCTGTAGCCCGGGGCCTCCTGAAGCCTGTAGCCAGGCCCCGTTTGAACCTGAAGCCTGTAGCCAGGCCCCGTCTGAACCTGTAGCCTGTAGCCAGGCCCCGTCTGAACCTGTAGCCTGTAGCCAGGCCCCGTCTGAACCTGTAGCCTGTAGCCAGGCCCCGTCTGAACCTGTAGCCTGTAGCCAGGCCCCGTCTGAACCTGTAGCCTGTAGCCAGGCCCCGTCTGAACCTGTAGCCTGTAGCCAGGCCCCGTCTGAACCTGTAGCCTGTAGCCAGGCCCCGTCTGAACCTGTAGCCTGTAGCCAGGCCCCGTCTGAACCTGAAGCCTGTAGCCAGGCCCCGTCTGAACCTGAAGCCTGTAGCCAGGCCCCGTCTGAACCTGTAGCCTGTAGCCAGGCCCCGTCTGAACCTGTAGCCTGTAGCCAGGCCCCGTCTGAACCTGTAGCCTGTAGCCAGGCCCCGTCTGAACCTGTAGCCTGTAGCCAGGCCCCGTCTGAACCTGTAGCCTGTAGCCAGGCCCCGTCTGAACCTGTAGCCTGTAGCCAGGCCCCGTCTGAACCTGTAGCCTGTAGCCAGGCCCCGTCTGAACCTGTAGCCTGTAGCCAGGCCCCGTCTGAACCTGTAGCCTGTAGCCAGGCGCCTCCTGAACCTGAAGCCCGTAGCCAGGCGCCTCTTCTAGCTTATAGTCCGGCGCCATCTCCAGCCTTTAGTCCGGCGCCAGGTTCTGCTCTTTCTCTCTCCAGGCGTCGGTTCCTGAAGGTCCTGTTCCGCCGCCGGCCTCCGAGGTTGCTGGTCCGCCGCCGGCCTCCGAGGTTGCTGGTCCGCCGCCGGCCTCCGAGGTTGCTGGTCCGCCGCCGGCCTCCGAGGTTGTTGCTCCGTCGCCGGCCTCCGAGGTTGTTGCTCCGTCGCCGGCCTCCGAGAGACCTGCTCCGCCACCGGCCGCCGGACATCTTTGTCAACCGGGGCCGTCCTACAAGACACCCGCCGGATTACCCGTCTTACAGAGGTCGTCCGCCGGAGAACCTGACACGCCGAGGCCGTCCTTCGGGACGTCCGCCGGAGAACCTGACACGCCGAGGCCGTCCTCCTGGACGCCCGCCTGAGAACTTGACTCGTCGTGGGTTGTTTAGTTTGTATTTGGACATTTGTTTTACTCTAGCCCTCCGTCCTGTACCACCCTCCACCCACCCGATCTAGTCTGTTTTTGTTTATTATTTGTCTTGTTTAAAGGACGTCTGGTATCCGTCCTTGAGGGAGGGGCTCTGTCAGGATCTGGGTTTTTGTTTTGACTGTTTGCTTATTTTGATCTATTAGTTAAACTCTCCAGCTTTAAAGCTCAGTTTTGGTTTTGGGTTCTTTCTTGTTTTGTTTCTGTTATAGCTTGTGTTCTGTTTAGTGTTAGGTTTTGGTTCTGTTTTGGGTTATGGTCTAGTTTGGATTTTATTGTGGTTTGATTTTGTTTATTATCACTTCACTTGGCCTGCTCTGTTTACTTCTCTGTATCCAGCCTTTAATCAGTCACTCAGTTCACCTGCCAGCAATCTTCCAGTCACTTCCTTGTTCCTGATAAGCTCCACCCATGTCAGTAATTAGTCTTCACTCCTGTTCACCTGCTCACTCCCCTATATAGTCCTGTCACAAACCTCTGCAATCTGCCAGATCAATTCGAGCCACTTGGTGAGTCTTATCCAGCGTTGTATTTCTGATAGCCCTGTTTGATATCGACCCGATTGCCTTTTTGATTCTGAGCCAGCCTGATCCCTGAACCTGATTTTCTTGCCCGGTATGATTGCTTACCTGTTTTTCTGACCTGGACCTGCCTTGGGATTTTGAGTTTTGCCTTAGCCTTGTCTGTACTTCTGCCTTTTTGGATTGCCATTTTGTGTACCGGATTTTGGACTGCCTTTTGGACCACTGTGCATTGCCTGTCCCTGATTATTAATAAATCCTGTTCTTTTGCTTAAAACCTCTCTTGTCTGGCTGAATACTGGGTCCTCTGTCTCTGGTTCGTGACATCCTGAGGAAAGTTCTGGAGGATTGTTGCTGTTCTGCTCCAGAACAGCAACAATCCTCTGATCCAGATCCTCTGTATAGTTATAAAGTTATTTTTTTGTCATTTTCCAATAAACAAATTGACATATCAAAACTTCCTCTGATGCTGCTCTACATATCTGATGTCTGACTACTGGGGACTGAAATAGACTTTATTCTGCATTGATTTCAGCATCTTTACCTGAAATCAGCTGATTGCTAAATGACTGGAATGACATGGAGACTGATTTTAAACAGAGTCACTGCCAGCCTTCATTTATTTTCTGATTCTCCACATTTGTTTCTATGTCTTCAATAATAAATAAATGTCTTAGAGCACATCAGTAGAACTGTAATAATAGATGATTTTAGCAGCAGCAGCAAAGCAGCATCTGATGCTTCTTGAACTAAATCAAAGCAGCTGGATGACGTTCTACATTTCTGTTGGACTTTCTAGAAGAAAACTGTCAAATTGTTCAGTTCTAGGATGGTTCTGTCAGAAATGAAAACCAGGATTCATTGAAGTCTTTCTGTCCATCTCCATCATCTAACATCTGATCTGTTTCTCTCTTCCATCAACAATCAGGAAGCTGCAGGAGCTTCTGATCCACAAACAGACTCACCTGCTTCAACTATCAGGTTAATGATGCAGATGGGCTCAGTGTCCAGTAGAGATCTCTTCCTGTGATTATCTCCTCTCTGAACGACTCGACACTCATATGTTCCTGTATCATCAGTCGTCACGTTCTTCAGAACCAAAGACACGTCTCCATTCTTCACGTCCAGCAGATCCACCCGGTTAATAAAGGATGGAGACTGACCCTCTGCATCAAACTGACTGTCTCTGTAGAGAAGAACATATTGATCTGACTCCAGATCAGTTCTGCTCCACTTTACAACTATAACATCTTTGTTATCAGCTGCTCTACATCTCAGAATGACGTTGTCTCCTGGTTCAGCTGTGATGTTTCTCTGACCTGCAGGAGAGAAAACAACACAGAGCAGAGAAGTTAGAGAGGAACTCTGATTATTCACAATAGCTGTTCATTTAATGCCTAACACATTTACTATATGTATAGATGGTGGCATGACGGTTTGCTGTCTGTCAGTGTAGTGTCCAGAGCATGGAGGCGCTTCCAGGAGACAGGCGGTACATCAGGAGACGTGGAGGAGACCGTAGGAGGACAACAACCCTGCAGCAGAACCACTGCCTCCTGCCTTTGAGCAAGGAGGAACAGGTCCACTGTCAGAGCCCTGCAGGATGACAGTAGCCACAGATGGTCATGTGTCAGCTCAAAGGATCAGAAACAGACTCCATGAGGGTATGAGGGCCTGATGTCCACAGATGGGGGTTCTGCTAACAGCCCAACACGGTGCAGGACGTTCACCAGAGAACACCAAGATTAAATTCTCCACTGACGCCCTGAGGTCTTCACAGATGAAAGCAGGTTCACACAGAGTACATGAGACAGACGTGACAGAGTCTGGAGACGCCGTGGAGAACGTTCTGATGCTGCAACACCCTACAGCTTCACCAGTTTGGCAGTGGGTCAGTCATGGCGTGTGTGTGTGTGGGGGGGGGGGCATTTCTTTGGGGTTCTACAGCCTCCAGTGTGTCAGCAGTTCCTGCCACATGAAGACATTGATGCTATGGACCGGCCTCCTGTTCCCCAGACCTGAATCCAGCTGAGCACGTCTGGGACATCATGTCTCCATCCACCAATGCCACAGACTGTCCAGGTGAATGTTAGTCCAGGTCTGGGAGGAGATCCTCAGGAGAACATCCTCCACCTCATCAGGAGTTGAAGGGAGGTCCTATAGGAACATGGAGGCCACACACGCTGCTGAGCTTCAATTAGACTGGTCATGTTATTTTCCACTTTCAAATTGAGTATGAATCTATATGGTGTAATAATGTAGATTTACATTGACATTTGTTTTGTTATTTTCTTCTCTGTCAATTCCACTGTGTTAATAATAGTTTTTCAATGAGAATACTTTATTAATTGAGATCTAGGATGTGTTATTTTAAGTGTTACCTTTAATTTTGTGAGCCCTGTCTTTAATAACATAATTATTGTTGGGACCCAGGAAGGTTCCTGCTGTGATGCTTCTCCCTGCCAGGGCTGTCCTAGGATGGTTTGTCCTGGAATCTGACAGACAGGGCCGTCGTGGTGTGTCTTTTATCTAACGCTCATTTTTCTCATGCTGTGGGGCACAAACATGTATGAGCTGTGATATAATAGCAGAGCAGCATGTTGGACCTTTGCCCGCCTGCTGGTCAATTTACAGTTTTGGTTGATTTTTATCAGACTTTCTGTGGAGGAAGAAGTTCTAGTTACTGCAGGACATTTCACACCAACCAGGTGTTGGTTTTTACCAAGGAGACATTTTGCATCAGATATTTTCTACTCCTCGTCTGCTGTAATGGAACAATAAATCTCATCCAGCAGCAGAAGGAGTTACAGGGTTTAAGGGTCCTGATCTCCCCTAGTCTATAAGAGATCACCTTTTCCAGCAGTGGACAGAACCAAAACAAAACCATTTATCACCATAATTAATAAAAAATAAACTGATTTACCATAAATGAACAACATGGTTCCAAAATGGGTTTTATCAGATTGGACTGAGGAGAGGATGAAATAGTGAAATATAGGAATAAATTAGGGGGAAGAATCAGCTAAAAGATCAATTAAGAACTTTTACAGAAAGGGAAATATTTTAAATCACATCATTTCACATCAAAATATGCTTTGTTATCATCTAAGATCAAACTTACCAGCAGAAACAACCATGAAGGTGGGAATCAGCTGATGCAACAGGAGTGACGCAGTTAGAACAGCTGACATTTCCTCTTTCAGCTGCTTGACTAGTTTAATGCTGAGTTTAACTTTAATAATAAACTCCGTTAGATCTCGGTTAAAAGCGAAATTTGTTTAGGCAGAAGTGTTTCTAGTCGAGAGAAGACGGTTAACTCGAGGCCTTGCTAGCTGCACTTCCTTCACGGAAAAAGGAGGAGCGTCAGACTGACGTAGTATAAAATAATCTATCGGTTTCAGGCCCGACAGAGTAAAGAATGTTTAAATCAACCAACAAACTGGTGTCTGACCCAAAGTTTACATCCTTTAAAAGTTATCAGAGATCTTTAGTTTTAACTAGAACATAAAGACGGTCAACGCCCAGATATCAGAGGCCAGAGCGCATGCGTTGGTGCTGCTGTTCCTGTGAATAACGTGATTCTGGAGAAACAAACCTGAACTCCAGAAATATAACTGAGTTTATTTCCTGAGTAAAGAAGGTTTTCTTCATCTGTAATAAACTCATCAGCAGTAGAAGGTTTAATCTGAAGCATTTTTTCCAGGTAAACAACAAATCTGCTTCAAACTCTGACAACAACCTCAGACTGAAGCTGATTTACATCTTAAATGAAGTCCAGAGCAGCAGACAGGGAGTTACAGACATTGAACCAGGTAAACTGTTCAGGGTCTGGGTTATATTTATGATAAATACAGTCACTGCCAAAATTATTCACATCTGCTCATCATCACCTTAACCTTGAGCTCAGGTTTTTTTTTATCAGTTTAATGTCAGCATTTTGGTGGAGCGGCTCTGAAATGTTTAGTTAATTACCAGAAGAATTATGTTAGTAGAATAAAAATATAACTTTAACCTAAATCTAATAGAATGTATGATGATTTTTGGCCAAACCACAGCTACCTTAGGGTTAAATGAAAAAGGAAACTAAAATTTAGTTGCTGAAATCCGAACTTTGATTTTAAAATGTAGAGATTTAATCACTTTGATCATCGACTAAATGTAAAATAAACATACTTTTCTTTCCTGTTTTATCATAAAATAGTAAAACACACCAACCTCTGTCAGAAGAAGCTCCCAGCAGTCAGTGACTGAGTGTTGAACCATCAACTGATCAGCTGCCTTGGTTGCCTCATATAAAACCAGTTTTCCTTCCATGGGATTGGTTGTTGTATTCAGATCCCAACAGGTCCGGCCCTGAAAGCTTTTCATATTGTAGTATGACGAGTTTTCCTCCTGTCAGTCCCCTGAGTAACAACAGCTTCTTGGTAGAAGATAAACAGGTTGAGGCCTCAGATCTTCAGCCTCCCAGGTTGATCCTTCAGTCAGAGCTCCAGGTCTTCTCCTCTTTAGCTAAACTTCTCTGTCCTGGATCTTGACTGAAGACTTCTGTGAGAAACAAATCTCCCAATTCCTCTTGCATGACTCCTCATTCTCCTTTTGCATAACTGATCATGATTGGTTGAGTAATCCTTCCTGTTTCTTGACTCATTTCTACATTTGATTTTATTTAGCTGACTGCCAAAAACTTTAGCATTACACCAATTGTTTCTCTTTCCTTTTGACTCTTAACTGCTGCAGTCCAGGGGTCTCATTTCTAAAGCTTGTGTGATCTCAAAATGGGGCCTGATATCACTTTCCACATAAAAATTTGGATCTATAAAAACAAAACCAAAAAAAAAGGAAAATGGAAAATGTGCGGTCCTGACGGCAGGTGTGACCCAGGAACAGCTCAGTTTGGAGACGGGGATGGAAAAGTGTTGTATTCCAGTCTGACTGCACGAGGATTCCTCTCAGACGTTCAGTTTCACTCCATTCCTTTAGTCATAGATTTACTTCATCATAAGAATTTAAAACCCCAGTGTTATTGATGCTGGTGCAGGGTTCACATAACGGCAAAAGGACCTTTCAAATAAATAAAATAAATGTCGGTAAGCCATCATAAATCTTGAGTGAAGCATTTTCTGAATGTTTTTTACTGTCACATTCCTCTCTTCAATGACCACCTGGGTGATCTGTTCCACAGAAAAACAGATAAATTGTGACAAGGTGTGCGGCAATTATTTGATTGCAGTAAACGTGAAATCAAATAATTGGAGGAAATAAGAAGGAATGCGGTATGCCACTTTAGACTCAGGGCTTTGGACTCTGCTATAACCTACAGGAAACACTGGCTACAACCCAGGTGCTGCGTCCAAACCTCAGACCACAGAGGGTGTGAGGGTACCTGTTTTTAATTACATTGTTTTAGTCTATATTGTCGTATATCAGTTTTGTCTTCAACTAACTTTCTTTCTGAACAGAATTGATATAATTATAAATATTATTAGTAATCAGTTAATTATTCCATCCTAGGTCCCCTGCTATTCAATATCTACATGCTCCGCTTGGCTCAGATTATAGAAAACAAAAAGATCAGCTACCATCACTATGCAGACGACACACAGCTTTACAACACTATGTCACCAGGCTGCCATAAAGCTATCAGACATTAGCTAATTGCATAGAGAACATGGACCCGGTTCTGAAGTCCTTCCATGGCTCCCTGGATCTCAGAGAATAGACTTTAAAATCCTTCTGTTAGTCTATAAATCCCTGAATTAGCACCTAAATACATCACAGACTTGTTATCAGGGCATCAACCCTCCAGACCACTCAGGTCTTCTGGCTCCAGCCTGCTCTGCAGAACCAGAACCAGAACTAAACAAGGAGAAGCAGCATTTAGTTCCTATGCTCCACTGATCTGGAACAAACTTCCAGGAAACTGTAAAAGTGCTGAAAGCCTGAGTTCCTTTAAATCAAGATTAAAAACACATTTGTTGAAGACTGCCTTCGACTGTTCTAGTTAAACTATTTTACTGAAACATCATTAGTCCAACTGTTTTTATTATTTGCTTTTAGTTTCTATTTTCATGTTTTTTATACATTTTATTCCAACAGTTTTTTTTACTTGTATTCTGTTTTTATTTTCCAACGTTTTTAATCATTTAATGTACCCCAGCAATCCTGACCAGACCCAATGTGCCATAAAAAGAAAACTGCCTTGCCGTCCAAGTGGCTGATTCAAGATGGTGACATTTACTGACATATTCAAAGAATTTGGCTTATCAGTGTAGGAATTAATGAAATGTTCTCTACAACACCTTCTAAGTACCAAGCAGGGTGGGAATGGCAAGGAAATCAGTACCTTGGAAATAATTTCACTGCTCGTCTCGCTTGCATTCAACAATGTGGATGGAACTAGCTGTAGCTTCTAGCTCACTATGGAAACACTCAGATGAAATTACAATTTTCCAACTGGAAAATATGGAGATTTTCATTCTAAAGTTAAATGGAGAGTTAAAGAAATGCCAAAAAGTTAAATAGGTAATCTGGTTAGGTTTGTCTTTGCTGAACAAAGTTTGTCAATAAAGAAGAACCCGTCCAGAGGATCCACTCAACTTTTATAAATGTTTCCAGTGAGATGGATAAGGAAGTTAAAGAAAAGCATTCTTATACATGCAGAGCTGAATCCAGGGATGGATGTCTTTCTTCTCCCAACACACTAACAAGCTTTCAGCTAAAAAAAAGCTTAGAAGATTAACCGTCACTATAACATACCCGATCATCTTAGCTGTCATTGAAGATATAAATGAAAAGGTAAACAAAACAGATAAAGCTATTGTAGAGGAAATGTTAACCTTACTAATAAGAGAAACAACAGATATTGGCCTGGATGATATATAGACGGACATGTCTTTTTACTTTCAGCGAGGAGTTTTAACAAAGTACATCATATGTGTCCCAGTTATAAAACTGAACTAAACCTCTGAATCTATCGTTTACTTTCTCTGCTTTCATCTTCCAGGTTCCTGTTCCACAGAACCAAGAGGTTTCAAAGAAAACCCTCCCTCTTTATTTTTTAAGCATCACAGATCAACAACCCTTTTTTTTAATCCACTTGTCTGAGGAAGTCTTGCTCCCAGCATGGAACCATATAACATGTTGGTCTAGAATATAACAAGGTTTTAGACGCATCTTAAAGTCATTCCAAGTTTAGCTACTTCACTCACAGAGTAACAGAGATCTATCGGGATGTTATGAGGAATAGGTGGAGGGTTACATGTTGGAGTACAATTATAGAACACAAAGGATCTGAGAAAAATATAAATCAGAATCAGGTTTAATCACCAAGCAGGTTTGCGCTTACAAGGAATTTGTAAATAAATACAAACATTGGTCACAGAAATTAATAAATAGTTACTGTTAAATTTTGAGGTTTACTGTTTTGGGTTTTTAAAATATGTTTTAACATATTTGTAACAAGCTGAGCAAAGGTTAAATCTGCCTGTGGTTCACCTCTCTGGCTCTAGCAGTCACAATAATACTGCTATTAGCACTGCTGCATCATAATGTTGACCCTCAGGATGCCCATTAGAGCGATAGAACCAGAAGCTTTTTGGTTGCTGCAGCTGAGCCTGATCCACTTCAAGCCCCATGGATCCAGAATAAATTGTATCAATTTACCATCATCTCTACCAGAGCTGTTTTCTTCTAAAGACTGCATCATGTGCCTATCTTCTCAGATCCCCATGATATATGTTTCTGTTCCTGAAGAAAACCACATTAGTGACTCTGTTACTTCCTGTTATAACAAAACTGATACTACTGAGGTTAATCTATCTGAAAACATAACTGAGTTCAGAATTATCCATTTTAATCCGGGTGGGTTGTCATGTTCTCTGTGAGCTCATGTTATATAGCTACCTGCCTTTACCCATTTAGATGCTAGCTAACTGGCCAGCAAAATAGAATGGCCTTAGACACGCTCTTAGTTAAAAAGGGAGCTGTTTGTTCACTGTTTGGTGACACCTGCTCTATATTCATTCTAAATAACACACTTCCAGATGGGTTCATGACAGGTATTAGAAGGCCTGTGCTCCCTTAGGGAAGAATGGGGAGAAAAGTGATGGGTTGACACCTCACTGGATGGTTTGACTCTGTTTTTAGTCATTGAGAAGTTAATTGAGATGTTAATTGAGAAACATGGCCGTAAAGCATTCTTAGAAATGTATTATCTCCTCTGTGTGTGTCAAAGTGTGGAGGATATAAAGGTAATTTAGCGCTGGAGAAGAGAGCAGGGTACTCCCCAGGTGTAGGAGAGGTTAAAGGTCAGGAGTGAAGATGAAGCTGTTATACGTCACATGAGGCTCTTTGTTAGTTTCTCCATGACAGGCTCCTCCTGTTTGTATACATCTGTTCCCTATAAAGACAGGGTTTGTCTTACTAGGGGTGCATTTGGGGAAGAATGTACCTTTGTTACGCCCCCAACTTGTCTAGGGGAGGGGAAGTAGCATTTAAATATCACAACCAGGAAGGTTTTTTATAAAAAAGGTAATTTATTGTCCAGTTTGGGGTGTGAACAAAAGAGGTTGAAACAATACATACACCCCCAAGGGACACAACACAAATGACAAAAGAAAAACCCACAATGACTTAAGGCCACAAAACCTAGTCCTGATGCTGCAAACAGCATCAAGGCTTAAGCAAAATAAAAAAAAGCAAAAGCCAAAATACACAAAGCCTACACAAAGCCTTCAAGAGACAGCTACGAATAAGACCTTGTAGCACAACCGTCAGCAGGTTCACAAAGTATCAAATACAAACAATATTGTTCTGACAGTCAACAGGCTAAACCACCCAGCAAAGAGGCAAGCTGCTCTAAAACACAGCTGCCCTGTCTGTGTGGGAGAGCTGGGTTTAAATAAAAAGGTCTCTCCACAGATTGGTGGGGCAATCAGGTCACATCCAATCCAAATGAGGATATTTGCAATAGGGAGTGGCTGAAGGCAGACCAGGAAGCGACACATGAAGGCTGGAGGTCTGGAGGTAGGCAGACCAGGAAGCGACACATGAAGGTTGGAGGTCTGGAGGTTCCCACAGTGGCACCAGCTGGCAGGAAGATGCACCTACACCTGCAAACTTGCACCAAGAAAGAAACACAAAACAAAACAGACAAAGGCCACTGGCCGTAACACCTCCCCTCCTAAAACACAAACCAAAAGGTTAGGGTACAATATCGTACACCATGTTATTTAAACAAGCTAAATTCTTGACAAAGGGTCTGCTAACAAGTTGGCTGCACCCCGTTTGTGTTTAATGTCAAGTTTATAATCCTGTGCCATTAAGGCCCAACGCATGAGTCTTTGGTTGTGGTTGTACATCCGAGAAAGGAATACAAGAGGGTTATGGTCAGTGTACACTGTAATGGGCACAGGACTAGACCCCAAGTACACTTCAAAGTGCTGAAGTGCCAGGAGCAGAGCCAGAGTTTCTTTTTCAATGATGGAGTAGTTCAGCTGACTCTTGTTAAATTTACGGGAGAAGTAACAGACGGGATGATCAGCTCCATCCTCACCTTCCTGTAATAAAACAGCTCCAGCTCCCACAGCACTAGCATCCACCTCAAGCTTGAAGGCTCTAGACATGTCTGGAGAAGAGAGCACAGGAGCATGTGATAAAAGTGATTTTATATTCTCAAATGCGACCTGACACTCTGGAGTCCACACAAAATCTACCTTTGGGCTTAACAGTGTAGTGAGAGGATTAACTACAGTTGAGAAGTTTCTACAGAAGTTTCTGTAATAACTAGCCATGCCAAGGAAACGGCGGAGGGCTTTTCGTGTGGCAGGTACCGGAAACTCAGAGATGACTGCTATCTTAACATCTACTGGACAAACCTGGCCATTACCAACCTCTCTACCGAGGTAAGTAACAGTAGCTTTTCCAAAGTCACATTTAGCTAGGTTTAGTGTAAGGGATGCCTTTGCGAGTCGGCCGAACACTTGCTTTAAAACAGTTATGTGCTCATCCCAGGTAGAAGTATACACAACAAGGTCATCAAGATAGGCATTGCAGTTTGGCAACCCAGACAGAACAGTATTGACTAGACGTTGAAAAGTAGCTGGTGCATTACACATGCCAAAAGCCATGACCGTATATTGTAAGAACTGGTCTGGTGTTACAAATGCAGAAATCTCTGATGCACGTTCAGTAAGTGGTACCTGCCAATACCCTTTTAAAAGGTCTAACTTACTTATGAATTGAGCATTTCCTATTGCATCAATACAGTCCTCTATTCGAGGAAGAGGAAATGAGTCAATGACTGTAACAGAATTAACCTTTCGGAAATCTGTTATAAAACGAGGAGAGCCATCTGACTTAGTCTCTAAGAGACATGGGGAGCTCCAGGGACTAATGCTTTGCTTAGCAATGCCATGTTCTATCATATAGTCTGTCTCACCTTTCATTAATGCCCTTTTTACTGGGTTGATTCTGTAAGGGTGCTGTTTTATGGGCTTAGCACCAGCAACATCAATATCATGTTTAATGACTGAGGTTTGTGTGGGAACGTCGTTGAAAAGTTCTGGAAAATTGTCAATTAAAGTGACAATGTCGTTCTTTTGCTCTTCTGATAAATGTGAGAGCTGATTAGGCAGCGTCTTTAACATCTCAGAGTTTGGCAATCGTGGAGTTTGGTAAGAGATGGAACACAGTTTCAAACCATCCTCAGCTTTGGAGGAACTTGTTACAATCAGTGCAGAGGAACCAGTGGATGGCAGTGGTGGATCAAATAGTTTTCGGTTTATATTTTGGCCTCGGGCATTGTAAGGCTTTAACATGTTGATATGACATACCCGAGTCTTCCTCCTCCGTTCAGGAGTGCCGATAACATAATCTGTGTCACTTAGTTTGTCATGAACCTCATAAGGTCCAGAAAACTTGGCAGACAGTGCAGAACAAGGCACAGGTAATAATGCCAAAACCTTGTCACCAACTACAAAAGATCGAGACTTGGCAGAGCGGTCATAATGTTTTTTCATGGTCTTTTGTGATTCACAGAGAGATTTCTTTGCAAGTTCACGGGTATGGTGGAGTCTCTCTCTGAACTGACAAACATAGTCCAGAATGTTCTGTCGAGGAGAAACAGTTTCTTCTAAAAGTTTTTCTTTAAGGGTTTTAAGAGGACCACGAAGTGTGTGTCCAAATACCAACTCCGCTGGGCTAAACCCTAGAGATTCCTGTACGGACTCTCGAGCTGCAAACAAGACAAAAGGTATGCCTTCGTCCCAGTCTTTTTCAGCTTCAGCACAATATTTCCGCAGCATGGACTTTAATGTTTGATGCCACCGTTCTAAAGCTCCCTGTGACTCAGGATGATACGCGCTGGAGACAGTATGCTGAATGTTCAGCTCTTTTAGGACTTGTTTGAAGAGTTTTGACTGGAAGTTTGTTCCCTGGTCAGTTTGGACTACCTTAGGTAAACCAAAAGTAGAGAAAAACTTTAACATTGCTTTTATGACTGTGCTGGATGTAATCTTACGAAGGGGTATGGCTTCAGGGTAGCGAGTTGATGTACACATCAACGTAAGCAAAAACTTATTACCAGTCTTTGTACGAGGAAGTGGACCAACACAGTCCATAATGATGTGTTCAAATGGTTCTCCAACCACAGGTATGGGATGGAGTGGAGCTGGAGGAATTACTTGGTTGGGCTTACCAGCTATCTGACAGGTATGACAGGTGCGGCAGTACTGGCTTACATCGGTTTTTAAACCTGGCCAGTAAAAGTGCTTAAGTATATTTTGGTAAGTTTTGGTTATCCCCCAGTGTCCTGCCCAGCTCCCTTCATGTGCCAAGGCTAGAATGTGTTGGCGGTAAACAAATGGAACAACAATCTGGTGTACCACATTCCAGTCAGCATCGGGGAGGACAACAGGACACCACTTTCTCATTAGTACTCCATCATTGACATAGAATGCTACTGGCTCAACTCTAGCTCTGTCAACACTTACCACACTAGAGAAACACTTCTGAAGAGCAGGGTCCATCTTCTGAGCTGCACAAAGTTGGGCACGTGTAATGGGTAGAGAATGACTCTCTTTAGTCAACAACTCATCGTTGTCACCTACATGGTGAACTGCAGGCACCAGTGCATTATCCTGTGGCATTTTGTCATCTGAAAAGATTGGCATAAACAAGCTATCAGACAAGTCAACATTCATTTCTTCAGTTTTCTTCAATTTCTGAGCTCGGGTGAGCACACAGGAAGTAGTAACATTCTTTAATGTAAAGTCTTCCTCCTTAGGAAGAAAACTAGGGACATCAGATATTTCCAGTGCAGGAGTCACCTTACCACCAGCAATATCATTACCTAGTAGAAAGGAAACACCTTTAATTGGTAACGCATTACAAACAGCAACTGGAAAAGTACCAGAAATCAGCTTTGACTGTAATTGCACTAGATGTACTGGCCGGGGGACATAGCCCATGTCAACTCCTTGCAGTACTACACTGTAGCCACAAGATGAAAACTCAGAGAAAGGTAAGGAGTCTGCCAGGATAATAGACTGTGAGCCTCCAGTATCACGCAAAATGCGGACTGTACGTGGTTCTGCAGACAATCCCGGAATGGAAACCAACCCATCCAGCAAAAAAGGTTCAAAACAGGGATCCGGAGTGCAGTCAAGTTGGGCTTTTTCTGGGACCTGTGGTTTGCTTTTTATTAAACCCACACCTTTTGGTTTGGTCTGGAAAGAGTTCCGCTCTTTTTGTTTTAAAGCTAAACAGTTAGCAATAACATGACCGGTTTTGCGACAGTAGCGACACTCTTTTCCAAAAAAGGTCCCCTTCTGGTTTTCCCCCTCAACTTTAGCAGACACACTGTTAGCGGACATAGATTGGAAGGAAGACTTATGTGTGAGTACATATTCATCTGCTGAAACAGCAGCAGAGGACAAAGAGTCTACCTTTTGTTCGTTTAAATGCACAACAACCCGCTCAGGCAAACAGTTTTTAAACTCCTCTAACAAAATTAGTTCTCTCAGAGAACTAAAGCTTGTTGCTTTATTAGAAGCACACCATTTGTCAAAGAGGCTTCCTTTCTCCCTGGCAAATTCTACATAGGTCTGAGTGGGACGCTTTTTAAGAGACCTAAATTTTTGCCGGTAAGCCTCAGGAACAAGCTCATAGGCTTTCAAAATGGCAGCTTTAACCACCTCATACTTTAAGGTGTCTTGAAGAGATAGGGCAGCTACAACCTCTTGTGCTTTACCAAGTATTTTACACTGTACAAGTAAGGCCCAAACATCAGGTGGCCACTGCAAAGCTTGCGCTATTCTTTCAAAAGCAGAAAAATAAGAGTCAACTTCTGTCTCTCGAAACTCTGGTACTAAAGCCACATATTTTGTGATGTCAAAGGGGCTGATTGTAGGGGACCCACAAGAACCATTAGTGGGGCTCACAGTTCTTGAAGGTACATTGAACCTTTGGGATTCAAGCTCCAACTGACGAAGCCTCACAACCTTGTCTGCTTCAACTTTCTCAGCTTCAACTTCCAACCGTTTAAGTTCAAGTTGAAATTGTCTGAGATGTGCTTTCTCCTCGGCCTCCATTTTCAATCGGGCAAGACGAACCTTTAAACGAGCATCCAGCTGGGAACCAGCTGATCCAGTAGAAACCGAAAGGGGATCAAACCGGGGAAGTGTGACAGGAGTCTTAATCCCACCAACCACCTCAGGATCAACCTCTGGTGTCTTCCACTTAGGTTCTTTTGCAACCGTTTCAGAGGGGCCAGCCAAAGATAACACTGCAGGAGGTACGGCAGCTGTTGGTTGATCGGCTGAAGAAGCAGGAATGAGGTTCAACTCAACCAACTTATGCACAATCAGATCAGATCCCTTAACTCCCTCTTGACAATCTGCTTTGAATAAGAAATTGAAAAGTGACTAGCAATCTGGGCTAAGTCAACTTTACGACAGCTAGTAAGCTGCTCAAGAGAGGGGTGTTCCAAAAACTGAACAATGTCAAACTGAGCCATCTTAAAGCAATAGCGCAAACTTCACAGGTGCACCTTTAACAGAAACAACTTAAATTGCAGTCAAAGGATTGTTGTAATTCAGCTCCTGGACGAGCCCCCATTAAATGTTACGCCCCCAACTTGTCTAGGGGAGGGGAAGTAGCATTTAAATATCACAACCAGGAAGGTTTTTTATAAAAAAGGTAATTTATTGTCCAGTTTGGGGTGTGAACAAAAGAGGTTGAAACAATACATACACCCCCAAGGGACACAACACAAATGACAAAAGAAAAACCCACAATGACTTAAGGCCACAAAACCTAGTCCTGATGCTGCAAACAGCATCAAGGCTTAAGCAAAATAAAAAAAGCAAAAGCCAAAATACACAAAGCCTACACAAAGCCTTCAAGAGACAGCTACGAATAAGACCTTGTAGCACAACCGTCAGCAGGTTCACAAAGTATCAAATACAAACAATATTGTTCTGACAGTCAACAGGCTAAACCACCCAGCAAAGAGGCAAGCTGCTCTAAAACACAGCTGCCCTGTCTGTGTGGGAGAGCTGGGTTTAAATAAAAAGGTCTCTCCACAGATTGGTGGGGCAATCAGGTCACATCCAATCCAAATGAGGATATTTGCAATAGGGAGTGGCTGAAGGCAGACCAGGAAGCGACACATGAAGGCTGGAGGTCTGGAGGTTCCCACAGTGGCACCAGCTGGCAGGAAGATGCACCTACACCTGCAAACTTGCACCAAGAAAGAAACACAAAACAAAACAGACAAAGGCCACTGGCCATAACAACCTTGAATGCTGTTTGCCTTCAATAAAGAGCGGTCTCTGTATTGAAAGAGTGTCTTGCTTCTTGATGATCATTTTTCTATGACACTTGTTAACAGTATTAATATTTCAGTTACTAATACTGTATTAAAATGGTATGTGTTTTATTTTGAATAAAACTATATTTGTTTATTTTATTTATTTAATAAAATATATTGTACATATTCAGAAAAACAAAGGACATTCTTTAACTGTGATAGTTCTTTGGGTTTGTGATCAATTGCTATGGTTAATTTCACTTTATTACTGCACCTTTAAACAGCCCAATGGAATTGGCGCAGGAACTGTGGTAGAGAAAAGGGAGGCTCACTTTTGAGCTTACTGTGTAGATGTGCAATATTTCCCCAGTTTTCTGCCAGCACAGGAATGAAAAGTAATGTGGAGATAAATGCTTTGATTTTCAGCGAACCAAGCACCATATCATTTTCACATCTTGATGTATTTCCATCTAGAACAGGTGGCATCATCCTTTTTGAAACTGAGAGCTACTTCACTGGCATTGTGTCATATGAAGGGCTACCAATACTGACCTTTGACCTTGAAGAATAAGAGTTCACCTTAATACATTTTTCATACATGTAAGTGTGATTAAACAAGAAGAGTAACAGAATAAATAAAGTTTTAGATGCAGCTCACTGGTGGATTATTCTATTTTTTTAGAACATGCTCGTGGGCACCACATGTTGTCCTTGGGGGCTCCTTGGTGCTCGCAGGCCCCATGTTGGTGACCCCTGATCTAGAAGCTCCCAGATAGGGTTGCTATTGTGTTGTATCATAGCCATAGCTTTTAGAACAGGTGAGAGTTACCTCTGCTCTGTTCCTGCTGATGCCTACAGTGTTGTGCTCACAGTGTTGCTTGTTTGACAAACAAACAACCAGCGCTATAAAAACAGTTTCAACTGTGAAGGTAAAAGTGTATTTTTTTCTCAGGTAATTAGTAAAATTTAGTCCAGTATTCTGAGGAAGCAGACTCAGATAAACTCATTAATCTTTTGATAGTTTGATTCAGATACACAGGACCTAAAGTTGATTGTAGAATCTCTGGAAATACCACTGAAGTTTTCATAAAGGGTTTTGGAATAACATAAGGATCTTTGTTCTATGTATTTAGCATCCCTATACCATAAAGTGCACGCATAAGAAGTCTCTCTGTCTCTTTCTACATATATGCAGAGGAAGGCAGAGCAGAGCCAGTGCAGCATGAATATTCTACCTATAAAATAATTTGTAGATTGATTGCTATTTCTAACCCAAATACTTGACATGTATTTCATTTAAACAAAATTTACATTTTAATTTGAAAAGCTGGAACAAAAAAAAAAAACATTTGGAATATTTACCAAGAAACAGTTAAACATTCTTAACATCTCATCGAAATGCTTTCATTTACCCAAAAATAACCAACATTGTGACTTTTTGCACTTTTCATAATACTATGAGTAATGTAACCATGAAGCATCTCTTTAGTTCAGGCAGTGGTTATAGTCGTCCATTGACACTTCAGATATGCCCAGGGGTCTCTTGAGGGTCACAACAAAAAAACAAGGGGGCCTTAGACCAGGTTTTATCACATAAATTGAATCCAGCAATGACAAAAATGTCAAATGCACACTTTTAATTTTAATTATTCCAAAGTGTATGTGCAAAAACATGCTCATCTGCCCCTTAAGGGGGATCAGATGAAAGTGTGAATTTCCTTTTCCTTCACACATGCTGACTGCTCATTAATTTGGTTCAGAGGTGCTGAAACAGGCAAACATGTAAAAGATGCAGGACACGGGTCTTAGAGACTGACTGAGCATCACTGTACTGAACAGTGTTTCTAGATGCTGTAGCTCTGTTATTCCTCCACTAGATGTCCCCATTATCCTGTACCTTTAATTACATTGCTTCTTCACTTCTATACTTAAGCTTTTCTTAAGTAAAATATATTATTTTACCGAGGTAGTATTTATCCATTTTAAGTCATCTTGAGGATTAAATTGTTTTTGACTTTGCTTCAATTCGCAAAACTATAAAACTTAAAGAGAGTGTACTTACTTATTACCACCACCATATTTGTTCTCTAGCTATACTTTAGATTACTAGAAGAATTTAATATCATTCAGCATCATAACACATTTTACACCTCATTGCATCAACCAGATGGACATTTACTTTGTTTTCCTTCCAGCTGAAGCTCCTCCCCTTCTCCATGACGACCAGGGAGAATCATCATAGAAAACTTTAATGCAGGCAGCAAAAGCACTAAAAGCAGAGATGACTAACTTCGGACTTTGTGACATATGGCCTGGTCAGAACCAATTAATCCGGGATTACTCCTTTTAGTCCCCAACTCATGACAGCTACTCAAGTTTAGACCTCTTCCTGGTTCCCTTGGCTAAAGCTCACAAAAAACATACATGTGAATATCTTGCAAGAATCATTTCTGATCACTCAGGGCTGATGATTTCTATCAGCTCTACTGAGTCTTCTGGCTCTCTGAAAAGATGGAGCTTTAGTTCCCACCTGCTTAACGACTCTGAGTTTATCGAGTTTGATAACAAGCAATTGGATCTCTTTCTTAAGAAAAATCAGAACTCTGCTGCACTAGACGTAGTTTGGGAATCAATGAAGGCGTACATAAGAGGCCAAATTATATCATACACATCACATAAATGTAAAAGACATTGATTGAAAGTGGAATCTCTAGAAAAATAAATAAAACAACTTGAGAGGGAGAATTTGACCACACAGAACATGGACAATAGACACAAAACAAAGTCAATACAATTGGAATACAACACTATAACCACACAGAAAATAATGCAAAAAAAGTTCTACCAGCAAGGGGATAAAGCTGGAAAACTCCTGGTCTGGCAAATCCTGAGAGAAGATGCCCAGAGAGAAATACACATCCTGACATCTGGCTCCAATACAATTACTAATTCAAAAGAAATAAACAATGTTTTTAAACAATTTCATTAAATACTCTATACTACCGCTGGGAAAAACAAAATTATTTCTAGACAAATGCCATTTAGAAAAACTTATATATATAGTGAAAGAGAACCTAGAAGGATTTACTACATCTGAAGAAATACTAGAAGCCATCTCCAAAACTAAATCCGGAAAATTCACCCGGCTTGGATGGATTTCCTGTTGAATTTTTTAAGGCTTTCATACCTAAACTGCTCGACCCTTTACTGCTAATGTACAATCATGCAATCTAAATGGGAAAACTGCAAGACTCATTAGAATTGCCGCTAATAACAGTTTTGCCTAAGCCAGGGAAGGAACCGAAGTTATGTAGTTCCTATAGACCGATCTCACTTTTATCTACAGACTACAAAATATTCTCTGAAATACTTGCGCTGCGTCTAGAGAAACATATCCCAGATTTAATTCACTAAAACCAAACTGGATTTATCCACAACTGCTCCCCAATTGATAACGTCAGGAGACTCTTTAACGTTATACATGCATCTGAACCGGATAACTCCCCAATAACAGCCATATCCCTAGATGCAGAGAAAGCACCAACACCCCTTGCAACCCCATGAGGGATAAAGCGAGTAAGAAAATGGATGGATGTCTGTTTTTTCTTTATTATAAATGAGCCAAGACCTGAAACCAGGTTTTAGATAAATATGTTAATGTATCAAAACCAGGCCCCACAGACATGAATGAGGGTAAAAATCATTAATTGGTCTTTCTACCACCTTCGTTGCTGTCTTTGGATCTTCAGCACCATTTTATGGCAACTTCAGGATCTTCAGCTTCCTCACCTTTGGCTCTACTTCTGAAAGTCTTTGAATCCTTTTTGAGTCACAATATAAAAAAATAATTTTTTAGGGGTTTAACTAAAAGGACACCAAGTTGAGCAGCGGGTTTAATCCTGGCAGAGATTTTATTCTGACACAAACAGGAAAACAGATCAGAACTTTTCCTCCCGACAGAAAACAATGCTAACCAAAGCTTTATGAAGCCTTGCTAAAACTGCTAAACATGCTGGTATTATTTATCATCAATGATAAACCTCTATCAGTTCAGTTCATTCTCCAGATGTTCTGGTTCAGCCCAGGTTGTTGTCCAGCAGACAGGATGAAAACAGTGACAGGCATCAACGTGTTAATTAATGTGAGATGTTATCAGGACTGGAGGTAGAAAATGTAGAGATCCAGGTGGTGGGCCGTGCTTGGAGAACGTCCAGGACCATTTTTTCTTCTGGGCCGCTCCCTGTAGTTTGTCAGAGCAGCATCTTGTATTTAGCCATAAAAACATATTTAATAAACAAAGAGCTCTAGTGTGGCATAATGTTTCACCTCCATACTGTTATTCAACAACACAGACCCTCATATGAGCTCTGTTTTTAACTCCAACATTAATATGTAAGATCATAAAAAATTTTAATGAACTTTATTCTAGAGGCTAAGACAGAAAATGACCCGTCTGATGTCATGACTGAATTAAAGCTCTGAGGTTCCTGTGTGTGAGGATCAAGTTTAGCTTTAAACTGTGAAGCTGGAAATGAGAAAAAGGGATTGAAATCTTTAAGCTTGATCCAATATTTGGTCTATGGAAAATATTTTTTCCATTTGCATTATAACAGCCAACAAGGCAAGTTACCAACCAGGCATTGACATAAAATATTAAAACACATTAAATAAAAAGGTTCATCATTTCAGATTAAACCATAACACTTATTTGCTTAGAATCAGCCTTGTTCAACAAAGTAAGAAAACTTTAACCCGGCTGGCCAGATTGTCAGTGTGTAGCACTCTAGTTCTGCACATCATCAATCTGGTATCATCAAATCCATTTGGGGACAGGACTCAAGAGGGACATTCAGTTGAAGTTTCCGCCTACCAATGATTGCTTTTAGATAATCACATCATCAGTGAAAAACCACAACAAGTTAGCCTGGTCACGGCACTTTTTGCTGTTTAAAGAAATCTATACCATCAGCTACATGTACGCCTTCCTAAGCTGCCATGTTGGTTCGGCTGTGGGCTCAGCAGGTCTTGTTTTGGTCACAGCTGTACATCACAAATTAAATTATAATACTGCGATGTGATTGGCTAGAACAGTTTTTGGTTCGGTCACAAATGGTTGAAGCGGGAGCAGCACAGCATTGATTGTTGTGTGTAAATACCTTGAGAATTCATCTTGCAAGCAAGGTTAAGAAAGCTATGCTTTTCTTTTTATATTAACTAAAATTAAATTACATTTTCAGGCAGTTACAAAATCTCAGGCTCTGCAGGAAAATCATGTTGTTGCCATAGAGATATTAAACACCTGTCAGTGAGGAGAGCTCCTGATGTGACCTGTTGCATAGCAAAATAAACCTAATTCAAACAAAGAGTTCTGGGTCTGTGACTCTGCTGCTGAAGTTCCAGATATGTATCTCCAGCCAGTTTGTATTGACACATTAGCAGATAATTATCAGCGTAAACACAAACTGTCATCATCAGGAAAACGTGTGCAGACATGTAGTCTGCAGGCTTGTTGTAACTGAATTGAGCCTCAGTCTGAATCTGTTACTGATCACAGAGCAACATAATGAACATATAGAACAAGCTAAGTTCTCTATTTTCAGACAACACAGAGAATCAGAGATGGTTTAACAAATCAAGCAGTGATTATAGTCACTAAATCTGAGAATCTAACAGCTTACTGTTATCTCTGATCTCCCTCTCTCATATATATGTAAACATGGAGTACACAGGGGTGGACTGGGAAAATGATTCAGGCTGGAAATTTTATACCACCCCAGGCCACCTGACCACCAGCAGAACCTTAGAACCTGCAGGTGTGTGTGAGTGTCTGTGTGTGGTGGCATGCTTGGGCATGAACCGGACACAAAGATAGGGGTTTTTAAGGTTTATCGCGAGGGGATGAGTAATGTCAGGTGAAGCAGGGAAGCAGGACCAGACTTGAGCAGATGGAGGTGGAACCAGACTAGAAGAGAGGATTTAATAGGTGATGGTGTAGGCAGGCAGGGATGAGCAGGGGACCAGAAGATGCAGGTAGTGATGGACCAGAACAAGCGATGTGGACCGGGGAACCACCAGAACAGGCAGACCAAGCAGTAACATTGCAGCACATCACACTGAAAGAGAAGAGAAATTACATTCTGGCAGGGATCAGTTGGCTGAGGCAGGTTATGTAGGCCGGTGACAAGAGTTGACAGTAATTACTGGCAGCAGGTGGAGCTGATGTGGTCTAATTGACTGGGGGCTGAGCTGATTGGATAGTGGCTGGGCGTTGACAGGCCGATAGGAAAAGTCCAGAAAAGTCAAAAGCAAAACAAACAAAATCCTAAATCATGACAATCAAGCACTAATTGTTTGATCTTGCAGATTTGAACACCGCTGTGGTGATGTACAAGCCACATAATCACATGCTCCCACCCTGTGTCCATGAGCTCTTTGAGGGGAGAGAGAGTCAATATAACCTTAGAGGAACAGGTCTATCGAAAATATTTAACTAGAACGATTACGTTTTTTTTTTTTGCCTTTTAATTAGAGGGGTTAGTATATGGAATTTAGTTAGATGGGGAATAAAAAAAATTCCAAATGGCAGAAGCTTTTAAAAGAAGGTATAAATCTTTACCTATTGAAAGTTACAAAGCTAATTGATCTATGCACTTTTCTGTAGAATTATACGCCATGTTCAGTTCTATACTGTGATACTGTAAGATAAATGTTGGAGATTTGTTTGCTTTTCTTGGACTTTTGTTTAAAATTGTATAAGTAGGCATTATAAGTATCTGTTTACTTCAGCCTACACCCTTTTATTTATTACATGATCTAGGATGCTCTTTATATTTTGCTGTGTATTATGCAGACTGAATAAACTACTACTAATAAAAAAATAAAAAATAAAACTATTTATACTACTAGAATTAATGAGTTATTGGTAAACAAATCTACTTGATTAGTTTGGTTGTTGATATTAATTGTAATGGATTTGTTTAGTTTTCTAGTCCCAGAAACTGTTATATATAATTGTGATGTATAACTTTATCTGTCAGTCAATAATTACTAACCAAATCACTGTACAATGTCTTATCAACTGTTAAATTGAAAAGGATCGTTCCAGCGTAGCCTTCAGACAGCAAATCTCTTATAAAAAAATAAAACACACAAGTATCTCTTCATCTGAGTTTATTAAACCAACATTTTTCTGATACGATCAAAATCATTGAGTTGCCAACTACTTAAATAACTAGAAACACACATCTAAGTAATAATTAAAGTTAAATACAATAAAACAAATTCTAAAATGAGAATAAGTGAACCACTGAAAAATTATACATTTGGACCAGCACTTTCTAGACAAAGAGGCGATTAGCTGATTAGTAGCAATAACTGTCAGTCGGTTTGTGTGAAATGAAAATAAATCTTTGGAGCAACTTGGATTGTGTAACCTAAATACTGATATGATAATTAATGTTTATGATCAATGTTGCAGCAGCACTGATGAGGGGGAGGTAAACATGGCTGCGTTTAGGGGGATGGAGGCCAGGTTAGCATCTAACTGCTACAGTTAGCTCCACAGACAAAGACTCCTAAAACAGGACACTACGGTAAACAGAAGGAGGTAAGAGAGAGAACAAAAGCCTGGTCAGTTCTGCAGGACATTGATTCAGCTCCAAAGCTACTTCAGACACATTAAAAATGTCTAAAAGCAAACTACAGGGGGATTTATGGTTGACTATGGTTACAGAGTTACATTCACGCCTTCAAGCTTTGCATGAAATTCAAAATATACTCGGTGGCAGCAGTTTAATACTTAAAGCACACAGTGACAGTCTAGGACCTTAATACTTGTAAAACCTAATTTATCTTGCCCAAGCTAGGAAGAAAAATAACAAAATAAAACACATTTACTTCTTGCTGGGAAAAGTTTCTGACTGAGGTTGGATTTGGCACGTAAATCTCACATTTTATTCACTTGGTGATCAGGCAGACATTGTAGTTTTTTATTCAAAAGCTGTAAACAAATAAGCTTCAAGTCTTTATTTAAAGCTGCCAGTAGTTATACAACATCTCAGGGTTTTCGGGCAGTTTGTTCCCTTTATGAGGAGGATGAAAACTAAATACTGCGTCATCTTGTTTTGATCTGGTTCTGGGAACACTGAGCTATCAGGTCTCTGAGGTCTATTTTCCTGGTGTTAGTCAGGAACCTTGCAGCAGCAGTTTGGATGAGCCACAGCAGCCTGGTTGATTTTTATCAGTAAACACGCTGCTGTAAATCTAACCTAATGGAAATAAAAGCAGGTAGTGGTTTCTCTTTGTCCTGTTTTAACAGGAAACCTTTTATATTGATGATTTTTTAAAAATATGATTTAAAATGATTCAGTCAGAGGTTTTATGTTGCTGCCGAATTTAGATGAGTCCAAAAAAACAGGGTTTCTTGTAGACTATTAGGTCTTTAGCCTTCACTAATGTCATATAAACACTAAATCAGTGACTATAGACCTGCAGTTGTGCTGTGACACAGAGATATTAAGCTGCGTGTCATCAGCATACATACGGTGAGGGAGCTTGTAGTTTCTATAATCGCTCTAAACTACTAAACAATAAATTCTGTAGAACATTAAACCAGAACGATCAAAATCTAACGTGGTCTGGTCTGATGTATTCTAACTAATGAGTAAATGTGAATGAATAAACTGAGAAAAGTCATGTACCATCAGTTAAAACACTGATCAATAACCCACCAGTCATTTGGGCCATAAAGAAACAGCAGAGTTCAGTGAAATGACCGGTTATCCTGCTGATCATTAAAGCTCTTTCAGTCCTGTGTTTGATCAGATTTGAACATTTAAGGATCCGATCCAGTTGTTTTACATCACCTGAGGTCAAATATTTACACTGCAGACTACCTGAATGATGTAGATTTAGCTTTAATCAGGATGAAGACGACTGTTTAAAAACTTTAAATTATTGGTTGTAAAATTGAAGTAAACTGAAATGTTGATTTCTTTGATTGAGAACTGAAAACTGCAACGTTCTGTAATGTGGACTAAACCTGATTAGCTCTGGGAATGAACGATCAAGACGAAAGTAAACGATACATAAAATAAAAGATAAGTTTAAAAGAAAAGTTTCAAATAGAATCTTGTTCAATATTATGTTCAATATTTTTAACTGTATGAATTTGTGACCGGTGTAGAGATGTCGGTTTATTCTTCAGATTGGTTTGTTGATAGCATCTCCAGGGTTGGAGATTTTTACTTGCTGGAGTTCAGCTTCAGGTGCTGGAGATGAATCAGGCCTCGATGAAGAATTTCTCTGCCTTTTATGGATCATAATAACAGCAACAACAAGAAGAAGAACGACGACAGCACAAACTGAGAGACCAACTATCAGTCCAGTGCAGTTCCCTTCATCCTCCTTTAGTTTCTCCTTGTTCCCTGCAGAAGAGAATGAGGAGTTAGTCTCATCTTTTCAGCTAGGAGACGATAGAGAAGCTGCTGTCCCACATCATCTACTGATCTCTGATCTCAGAGCAGCTGCTTCCTCCAGAGTCTCATCAGCATCTCCAGCTCTGTTTCCTCCACCTTTCTATTACGCTCCCTCCTCTGAAGGTCCACTAGATTAAATGTTGTAGACAGCAGCAGACCATAGCAGCAGTTCTTGAAGGTGACCTTGTAGTGCAGCTCTGCAGCTTGTCATGTTGCTTAAAGTGACTAAACAGCTTGATGGTAGAAATCTTTCTCCACCTTTAACAGGATCCTGAGGAAAGTTCTGGAGGATTGTTGCTGTTCTGCTCCAGAACAGCAACAATCCTCTGATCCAGAAGCTGTTCTCTGAAAGCCAGGAGTCCATCTTGGTGCTGGCCAGGAGCAGATCACATGATGCTGCTCTACATATCTGATGTCTGACTACTGGGGACTGAAATAGACTTTATTCTGCATTGATTTCAGCATCTTTACCTGAAATCAGCTGATTGGTAAATGACTGGAATGACATGGAGACTGATTTTAAACAGAGTCACTGCCAGCCCTCATTTATCTTCTGATTCTCCACATTTGTTTCTATGTCTTCAATAATAAATAAATGTCTTAGAGCACATCAGTAGAACTGTAATAATAGATGATTTTAGCAGCAGCAGCAGCAAAGCAGCATCTGATGCTTCTTGAACTAAATCAAAGCAGCTGGATGACGTTCTACATTTCTGTTGGACTTTCTGGAAGAAAACTGTCAAATTGTTCAGTTCTAGGATGGTTCTGTCAGAAATGAAAACCAGGATTCATTGAAGTCTTTCTGTCCATCTCCATCATCTAACATCTGATCTGTTTCTCTCTTCCATCAACAACCAGGAAGCTGCAGGAGCTTCTGATCCACAAACAGACTCACCTGCTTCAACTCTCAGGTAAACGATGCAGATGGGCTCAGTGTCCAGTAGAGATCTCTTCCTGCGATTATTTCCTCCCTGAACGACTCGACACTCATATGTTCCTGTATCATCAGTCGTCACGTTCTTCAGAACCAAAGACACGTTTCTATTCTCCACGTCCAGCAGAGACACCCGGTTCTTAAAGGATGGAGACTGGGCCTCAGGATCAAACTTCTTGTCCCTGTACAGAAGTACATAATGATCTGACTCCAGATCAGTTCTGCTCCACTCTACAACTCTAACATATTTGTTCTCAGCTGCTCTACATGTCAGAATGGCGTTGTCTCCTGGTTCTGCTGTGATGATTCTCTGACCTGCAGGAGAGAAAACACAGTGCAGAGAAGTTAGAGAGGAGCTCTGAACATTCACAATGAGAAGAATTTAATGTCTAATCCTGTGTTAGAAACAGAAACATTAGTTGATTCAAAACAATAAGAATTATTTTCTTATTGAATTATTTAAAGCTAAAATCTGACCAGAACTAGAAGTCTCTGTTCAGAGAATCTCTGGTAAAAAGTTTCAGCTCATAAATATCAGAGTTTTGAGACATCAATACAATAATTAATTTAAAGTGGAAACCCAGAACAGTTTATAGGAACGGCATCAGATCTTGTTAAACATTGCTTTGTGTTGACATCATGATCCAGAGGAACCAAGATGTTCTGATTTAAAGTTCTCCCACCAGGAGAACCTCATGTGTCCTCAGAGCTGCAGGATAACATCAGAGCAGCTTGTTGGACGAGTCTGATAAAAACTCACCAGCAGGAAGACACTCAGAGGATTTAGTATAATTAATGTCCCGATCTCTTAGTTTGGAAGAGATTATACATAGAACAATTAATATAAATAGAACAATTTATTCCCATAACTAACATTTAGGGCTGCACAGTGGCGCAGTGTGTAGCGCTGGTGCCTTGCAGAACAAAGGTTCTGGGTTCAAATCCAACCCTGGGTCTTTCTGCATGGAGTTTGCATGTTCTCCCTGTGCATGTGTGGTTCTCTCAAGGTACTCCGGCTTCCTCCCACAGTCCAAAAACATGACTGTTAGGTTAATTGGCTTCTCCAAATTGTCCAGGTGTGAGTGTGTGTGTGAATGGTTGTTTGTCCTGTTTTTCTCTGTGTTGTCCTGCGACAGACTGGCGACCTGTCCAGGGTGTACCCTGCCTCTCGCCCAGTGAACGCCGGAGATAGACACCAGCAACCCCTCATGAGGGATAAAGTGGGTCAGAAAATGGATGGATGGAATTTAAAGGAGCATTAAGCGATATTTCACCACTTTAGCTGATCCAGAACGCTGCTGCCCTCACTAAGACTAAGAACGTAGAGAACATGGACCCGGTTCTGAAGTCCTTCCACTAAGACTAAGAACGTAGAGAACATGGACCCGGTTCTGAAGTCCTCACTAAGACTAAGAACGTAGAGAACATGGACCCGGTTCTGAAGTCCTCACTAAGACTAAGAAAGTAGAGAACATGGACCCGGTTCTGAAGTCCTTCCATGGCTCCCTGGATCTCAGAGAATAGACTTTAAAATCCTTCTGTTAGTCTATAAATCCCTGAATTAGCACCTAAATCCATCACAGACTTGTTATCAGGACATCAACCCTCCAGAACCACTCAGGTCTTCTGGCTCCAGCCTGCTCTGCAGAACCAGAACCAGAACCAGACATGGAGAAGCAGCATTTAGTTCATATGCTCCACTGATCTGGAACAAAGTCCCAGAAAACTGTAAAAAAAATGTAGAAAACCTGAGTTCTTTTAAATCAAGATTAAAAACATATTTTTTTAGGATTATCTTCGACTGTTCTAGTTAAACTGTTTTACTGTTTTTATTGTTCTATTTTGTTTCTACATCATTTTAATCCTACTTGCTTCCATTCTCTTTTATTTCCCTATATTTTAATCATGTAAAACATTGTCTCTGTACTGAATTGTGCTATACAAATAAATTTGCCTTGCCTTGGGGCTAGAGCACTGCCTGCAGATCAAAACAAGCTGTGCGTCAAGCCAGAGTTCTCTCTATGAACTCCTGCTGCAACATCCCTAACCTGCTCACCTTTTTAGTCTGTTGTAAACAAGAAGACAGGAAAAGGTCACAGTGCATCTAAAAAGATTCTTTTAGTTCTTCATGTCATGTCTAGTTCTTGGTATCTAAAATTTGGTTAAAGGAGTATTTTTGATTATTACTCCTTTAACCAAAGTAGAAATAAACTGAGTTACCATAAAATCACAATTAAAAAATGGGTTTTAACAGATTGGATTGAGGAAGAGATGAAATAGTAAAATGTGGTAATTAATCAGAGGTATGAATCAGCTAAAAGATCAATTAAGCTATTTTACACAACATCAACTATTTTAGATCACATCATCTCAAACGAAAATATTTTTTTCTTTATTATCAACTAAACTGAAACTTACCAGCAGAAACACTGAAGGTGAAAACCAGCAGAGGCAACACGAGTGACTCAGTCAGAGAAGCAGCCATTTCCTCTTTAAGCTCCTCGACAAGTTGAAGGCCGAATTTAACAAAATCAGCAGCAATGGTTTTAAACTTTAAAAATTAACTCTGTAAAACTCCTTCAGGGTTAGAGGAAACTTTAACTTAAGTTAAGGCAAACTAAGAATTTCTGGTCAAGACGACAGCGGCTGAACGGAGGACTCGCTTCACTTCGACGGCTTCACGGAAGAAGGAGGAGCTGAGAGGAGGAGCGTTACTGACGTAGTATAAAAAATAAAATCTACCATCGATTTCAGGTGTAACAGAACAAACATCTTCACCAACCAACAAACTGATGTCTGACTCAACATCTACCTCCTTTAAAGCCTCCTTTTTCAGCCTTAAACTAGAACACAAAGACGGTCAACACCCAGATATCAGAGGCCAGTGCGCATGCGTCAGTGCTGCTGTTCGTGTAAATCATGTGACTTCTAGAGAGAC
The DNA here is from genome assembly GCF_011125445.2 of Fundulus heteroclitus. NCBI lineage: Eukaryota > Metazoa > Chordata > Actinopteri > Cyprinodontiformes > Fundulidae > Fundulus > Fundulus heteroclitus. The sequence continues at coordinate 603,191 of NW_023396499.1, forward strand.
GAGCCTCAAGTCCAGAAATATGAGTTTATTTCCTCTGAGTACAGAAGGTTTTCTCCACCTGTTTCAAACTCATCATCATCAGCAGGTTTAATCTGAATTATTTCTCCTGAAAACCAGATAAACAACAAATCTGCTCTAAACTCTGACAACAACGTCAGACTGAAGGTGATTCACATCAGGAAGTTAAAATATTAAACCAGGTAAACTGGGTCCAGATACAGCTAAAAGTTATAGTTTCAGTTATGTTTGTATTAAACACAGTTAAGGCCCATAATTATTTAGACCCCTCCTCATCATTAGCTTGAGCTTTATCCACAGACTATTTTATCAGATTTATGTCAGGATTCTGTCAAAGCAGCTCTGAAATGTTTAGTTTATCACCAGTTAGAAAAAACATGTTAGTGGTATTAAAATATGACTTTAAACCTAAATCTGCTAGGAGGTGTAAATCATTTTGGGCTTAATTGTAGCTACTTCAAGGTAAAATTAACAAGAAAACAAAGGTTTAGCGAATAGTTACTCAAAGGCAAAGTTTGAATTAAAAAGTACATATTTAGTCACGTTGATCATTGATTAAAGGTAAAATAAACCTACTTTTCTTTCCTGTTTCATCAGAAAATAGAAAAATACACCAACCTCTGTCAGATGAAGCTCCCAGCAGTCAGTGACTGACTATTGAACTGGTTTAACAATCAACTGATTAACTACCCTGTCTGCGTCATAAAAACCAGTTTGTGTGGTTCTCTGGTATCGGTTGTTGTTCTCAAATTACAAGTCCTGCCCTATTACTTTTCATATTGTTGGAGTATGAAGAACTTTCTGCTTTTCAGCTTCTTGGTAGAGAATAAACAGGTTGAGGCATCAGATCTTCAGCCTCCCAGGTTGAACCTTCAGTGAGAGCTCCAGGTCTTCTCCTCCTTTATCTGATCTTCTCTGTCCTGGATCTTTGCTTGAAGCCTAATGTGAGAGAAAAAAAATCCTGGTTCCTCTTGTTTGTCTCCTCACCCTCCTTTTGGTTCCTCTTCATAACTGGTCATGAGATTATTAGAGAAATCCTTCCTTTTTCTTCACCTGTGCATGTTCATTTTGCTCTTAGCTAACTTTGCAATAAACAGTCAAGCTTACATCTGCATTAACAGCACTGTCATTTAAGTCATATGCATCTGACTTAGAATGTGCCCAGGATGATGGGCCTAGGTGTATTAGGTTTCGAAACGTTTTCAGAAAGAACTGAGAGAAAGTATCTGCCTCTGATTTAACCTTGTTTCTATTGTTATTCTAGTTTTTAACCCCTTATGTACTGTACAGAGTTCTTGCTTAGAGGGAAGTCTTTGTCGTTACTAAACAGAGAAGGAATTGTCTAATGACTGGATCTGCCTCTTGAAGTCTTTAAATCAGCTGCAGAGCGGATTGGAAAAGCTGAAATGTTTTGGTCAGAGTATGTAACTGAATAAAACCGGTCTTGGACTTATTGGACTTCTTCAGGGACAGTCAAGCCCGGAAAAAACTGGTGAAACGCATTGAAGCTGTACTTTATGCCACAGCACATGTTCCTTTTTAGGCAAGGCATGTTTTTTCTAGTAAGCATTTTTCAGTAACAAGATGGTTAAAAGTGCTTACATGAACAAAACTGAGGAAACATTACAGAGGCAAACACAATGGATTGGAACAGTAGCAGCAGGTCTGATACAGTATAAGACAAGTTTGACTACAAACTTCCACATAAATATTTAAAGGCAATTCTTAAAAAAATGTGTTTTTAATCTTGATTTAAAGGAAGTCAGGCTTTCAGCATTTTTCCAGTTTTCTGGGAGTTTGTTCCAGATCAGTGGAGCATAGGAACTAAATGCTGCTTCTCCATGTCTGGTTCTGGTTCTGGTTCTGCAGAGCAGGCTGGAGCCAGAAGACCTGAGTGGTCTGGAGGGTTGATGCCCTGATAACAAGACTGTGATGTATTTAGGTGCTAATTCAGGGATTTATAGACTAACAGAAAGATTTTAAAGTCTATTCTCTGAGATACAGGGAGCCATGGAAAACTTCAGAACCGGGTCCATGTTCTCTATGTTCTTATTCTTAGTGAGGACTTCAGAACCGGGTCCATGTTCTCTATGTTCTTAGTCTTAGTGAGGACGCGGGCAGCAGCGTTCTGGATCAGCTGCAGCTGTCTGATCCACTTTTTAGGCAGACCTGTGAAAACACCGTTGCAGTAAGGCTGGGGCCGTTTCTCAATATGTGTTCTTGAGCGTTCTCGTGTGCTCGTGACACGTCATCGGCCTCAGCCCTAGCACTGTTCCAATTGCCGAGAAAGCCAAATCGAGAACGCACCACATCCTCGGATGTTGTTCTCTATGGAGCGATATTTGTGCCTTCAGATTGAGCGTGCAGGAACCAATCCGAGCGCGCAGTGAGACAACGCACGCATGCTCAAAACTGGTCTGGCACGAGCTCAACTCTGAAAAGCTCTTCTCAACCCACTGTCCTGCTCGCGCTCGACTTTGCTTGAGCGCTCAACCTTTTCCTTCCATGCTCAACACCAGGCCCGTTTCTCAATTGCACCTACTGACCTTCACAGCATTGATCATTAATAAAGGAAAAAACATATTTTTATGTCTGTCCACCTTTACAGTGATTAATCTATAAATTATGTGCAGTTAGTTCAGCCCATTTTTTCAGTGAAATGGTAAAAATACCAGAGAAGGGAAGCCATTTGTTACATTTACTGTACATTTTATCTTTTCTTTCTTGAGAACAATATTATTATGCATGTTAAGCAGTTATAGTTTTATGTAGTGAAAAGGTGAGAATTGAAAAAAATTATGGTAACATTTGGCATTTTTTTTATTTACAGTAAGAAACAGAAACAAAATATGTGAGGATAAACACCTCTGTGCCAATCCTCCAAATATTTTTTTAATGAAGGGGACCTGAAACCAGCCTTCAGGCTAAACAGGGCCACCATCGTCCTCCTCCTTCAGCTGCTGCCCATCCAGAAGGTCCATGGATGGCCACAGGAGATAGAGGTGCTGCTGACCCTCTGCTGGCTGGCCTGTGGAGCATCCTATAGGGAAACAGCTTGCCAGTAAGATCTCTTACCTTCTTGTCCTTAAATAGAGCCAACAATGACACACAATTGATACATAGATGATATTAATTGGATAGAAGATTAAGACATATCAGCATATTACCTAAATTACAAGTTAATTTTATATTTGGTACAGGTCAAGTGGAGGCACGCTACAACAGACACCACGCCAAGGCTCATTAACATTATTGAGCGTGCCTTTGGTGGTCTGAAGACACGGTGGCGTTCCATCTTCTTAAGGGCGCTGGAGGTCCGCCCAACGTTTGCCCCAAAAGTAATCGCCGCTTCTGCATCCTCCACAATATTAGTATAGAGGCAGGGGACCAGCTTGACGTGGAGGATGAGGAGGTTGATCCAGAGGAGGATGACCATCCGGCGGCTGAAGAGAGGGAGCTGCTGCAGCTGGCTGCATGTTTAAGTGAACATGACTACATCTGACCTAATGTAGATCAGTTGGAGTCATGTTCACATGCTGCTTCATTTCTTTTTTTCAACACCTGTGAAAATACATTAAATAATTGTTAAATAATTTCCATTCCAACTATTTTTAATTGTAAGTTTATAAGCATTGTCTATTTGTATGAGATCTTAATAGGAGTTATTTCTTAGTTTTAAACCATGTTAATAACTGTTAATAATTTGTTAAATATATTACACCTTCATTCTTTTCCAAAGATTAAACATTTGTATAAAATAAATGTCTGTTTTTTCATATATTATTACTATTATTTTCTTTCCCTCTTTCTCCTCTCAATTATCCGTGTCCTGACTCAGAATAAACTCACTTAGATAGGAAAAACATTTATAGAATTTATTTATTTATTTATTTTATATGCTGCTGCCGTCCTAGGGAGACATTTACAATTTATTCCAGCAAGTATTGAGTTAATAAAGCAACACACGTCAGTCAGATAAACACAAAACAAATAAATCATAACCAGCGGTATTATGCACACTACTTTTTTTAATTACGCACTAATTCTGTAAACAGGCCACATAGAGAAAACTTAAAAGTATAATGTTCTCGCCTCAAACGAGCTTAAAACGTACTTTTGAAGAACAACAGCAGCAGAAAAGGGAATTTTTAACTTACCGCTGTGAGCTCTGTTTGCGCTGTCTCGAATCAAGCTGCGGCCGCGGTGCATTCTGGGCAAGCGGACAGTCTGAAGAACGCACAAGTCTGCTCTGATGCATGCTCGATAAAGAGGGCGGGCGAGAACAACATCCGGGGAATTCGGCGCATTCTCAATTTGGCGTTCTCGGCATTGGAACAGTGCTCGGGCTGAGGCTGATGACGTGTCACGAGCACACGAGTACACGAGAATGCTCAAGAACGCATATTGAGAAACGGCCATTGTTCCTGTTACAGCCAATCAGCACTGCCAATAATATAAATGTTATGCCACGAAGGTTGTAATAAATTCACAGAAATATCAGTCTGGAATGTTTTCAAGCATCAAAGGTACAATAATGACCTGTTTTCCTTTTTTTTTAATTCCTCATCTGCAATAAAATCTTAGTAAAAAAATCCTTTTTCCCTTAGTTAATCCAATATTAATTTTTGTTTTCCACAATAAAGGAATTGAAAAAAGAAACAGCCAAAAAACTATTTTAGGTTTATTTTTTTATTTTAGGGAAAACAAACACTTAATAAGGCTTGCACAGTATGTTTAGAAAAGAGCTAAATTAATAAAAAGACACACACACAAAAAATCCTTATAAAATACATTTATGAGCTTCATTTTTTTTATTTATAAAAAAATCAACAGAGAAATATTAAAGTTGTTAATTGTAACTTTGAAAAACTTAAAATCTCACATTTTAAAAAGTGAATAAACTACACAAAAACTAAATAAATAAAATAAATGAATAAACTGACATGTTTTCCTTTCCACCAAAACACTGTTATTTATCCACCAGTCAGCTTGTTGAAAGCATCTGAAAGGTTCTAAGGGATGATTAATGTTTAGTAAATTAATAAATGTTTTTACAGTAATGCTGTAATTTGCTTGAGTTCAGCTTCTGGTGCTGGAGGTGGATCAGGTCTGGGTGATGAATATTTCTGCATCCTATGATGCACATACACAGAAACAAGAAGAACTACAACAAGAAACCTGAGAGACCAAGTATCAGTCTGTCCTTTATCCCTGCTGAAGAGAACCAGGTGAGTCTTTATCATCCCTTTATATTCTATCACAGAGCTGAAGGTTTCTTTGGATCAGCACCGGTGGTTTAGTTGGTCTGGTGGTGCTACTACGGAGAATCACACTGGAAACACTTTGTCGCCATCCAGTGATGAGAGTTTTACCCAATTCTGCCAAATTAAATGTTTGTTTTCCTCTATATTTAAATTAAAGTTCTGTGATTATTCAGAATCTTCCTTAAAAGAGATTTATATGTAACTAAATAAAGTCAGACTGGGAGAGGTTTAAAAGACTGACTGGTCCTCTGGTTTTCTAGGCCAGCACTCATGTCCTCACCAAGGATGTCCCGTACCGAGAGCTCACTTCCAGCAACTACTTGTTGTCTTTGAGACTGCTGGCCAAAACCAACTGACTTCCTGGATGGGTGGAGCAGATCTTTCCCGCCCTTTTGCCCCAGGCTGTCTATATCCTGGAGGACTCCATTGTGAACCTGGAAGCAAACGACGTAATCACCAAGACCTGGAACCTGAACCACCTGTGACCATTGCAAAGGTTTCTTGGGGCCCCAACAAAAAAATCCAAGGGGGCCTTAAACCAGGTTTCATCACACAAATTGAATCCAACAGTGACAAAAATGTCAAATGCACACCACCCATCCATCTTCCTATGCTCTTGTCCCTGTTGGGGTCGTGAGGGGTGCTGGTGTCTATCTCCAGCTGTCAGGGGATGAGAGGTTCACCCTGGACAGGTCACCAGTCCATCACAGGACAACACACTAACAGACAGGACAAAAAAACATTCACACACACTCTCACACCTAAGGGAGAATTTAGAGAGACCAATTAACCTAACAGTCATGTTTTTGTACTGTGGGAGGAAGCCGGAGTACCTGGAGAGAACCCACACAGAAAGAATGTCCTGTGCATGCACTTTATTCCAAAGTGCATGCACAGGACTGTCCTACCTGCTCTTCTGCTCCTTAAGGGCGATCAGATGAAAGAATCTTCCAACTACAATCTGGTCTTAATTCCGTCTGCTGAGGCTTCCCTCTTGTTCTTATAAACTTGTAACATAGTTATTTCTTGCCACTCTCAACCTTTTTTTAAAGTATACGATGAGAGCAGCGGATCTACAATGAACAGCTGAAACAGAAGCTCACTGGATAAATAAACACTGGAAGCGTGCAGTCAGTAAGAGGAAACTAGTAAGGAACAAGCATGTACATTAGCGTTAGGTAATGTGAACATCACAATGATTAGCATGTGGGCCCGACCCATTCAGGTAACATGGAAACTCCAACACCCATGTTCCTTTGATATTTACAGTAAAACTCTCAGAACCAGGACACCACTGGCCAATCACAACCATAGTAACATTAGTAGACATAAACACAGTAAGAGGTGGGCTTTAATGAATCTGACTCACCTGCCAGTTTATTAGGAACACTTCTTCAATGATTAGTAATAGAGGTGTCAAACCAGTCAATCACAATCAATCCGTAGCAAAAACTTTCTTGACTGATGAAAACCAAATAAGAAATCGCCCAGAGAGTATTGCCTGCTGCTAAGAAGCTGCTTCTGGGTGAAAGTGACCCAGAACAGCAGGAAAGTACAGATGAAATCACAAGAAAGTGCAAAGTATGAGCCAGCGTAGCACCAAGGAGGCCGTCTGCGACACCGTCTTGTTCTAGCAGCAACAACTGATGTTCTACCACCAGAACTTAGACTGACTGCAACTTTTCATGTCTGATTCTGATATCAGTAATGACCAATCACAGCAGCAAGGCCAGGAAAAGTTTTCACAGCGCTTTCTACATATTTTCATATCATAGCTCCTAAAATTTAAAACTTATTTAGA